>NC_060279.1:107000977-107022747 GCF_021613505.1 Equus quagga | reverse complement strand
AAATAAATTCATAACAGCCGTGGAGCACAGAGCACAATAAGAGCACGCTGTGGTGTGGGGCACCCTCCCAGCAGGGATATATCCCTGAGGGGAGTAGTGTGAGTCTGCAGGTCCCTGCAGAGGAAAGGACTGGGGCCAGAATGGGTCCATTTCACCCCATAAAAGCAGAGCTGCCCAGGGAGGCCACAGAGGGTCTGTCTGCAGGTGACTCGTGCCTGCCAGACCAGGCTAGGGTGAGGCAGGGAGAGAGGCGAGGAGCAGGTGCTGAGTGAGGAGGGGAAGCAGACGCCCCATGAGATGGGAAGGCAGGGGAGCTGAGAAGTATGCAGCAAGGGCCATTTTCAGCAGCAGCGTCACCAGGTTCTAACATCAGGGGTACATGAGCCTGGTGAGGACTCTGGGATCTCCCCACCTTGGTTGACACCACGATTCGACCATCCTCTCCAGGCTCCCTGGTTCACCCTGCCTCTTCCACACACTTTTCATCACCGACATAACAAGCAGCATGGCAACGCACTGTCTTCAAAAGCCTTACTGAAATGAGGTCACTTTGGGTGCGTGTGCTCAGAAGAAGCTCCCCACTGCCATATTGGCCCCTCCCCCTGACCCCACTAGGTAGGTGTTGGTCTTCAGGGCACAGACGGTGTCTTCTCACTCCTTAGATCGCCCAGAGGGGTGTGGCATGGGGCACGATCGCCATGGTGATGGGGAAGACCACCAGGCTTTGCAGGGAAGGAGAAGTTTGGCTTCTGATGAGAAGCCAGAGAATCCTGCCAGCACAGCACAGAGAGCACCGACTCAGGTGCCAGGACGCCGGCTCCCAGGCTCGGCTCCAGCCATGTCTCGTTCAGCATGGTGTCACTTCTCTGACTCTCAGTATCCTCACCTGCATAATCAGGGGGCAGAATATCTTCCCAAAGTTTCTTCACTCATTCACTTAAGAGCATGCATTAAGTACCTACGGTATGCCAGGCACTGGTCCAGGTACATGGGCCACATTAACGAGCCAGATGAAGGTCCCTAGTGCTGAGGACACAACTCTGAATAGGCTGGTCAGGGGAGGTGCCACTGAAAAGGTGCCGCTCTATGACTTTCTTTTCCTTCAACCTGGTACAGCAAGGTCCAGGAGTGACAGGGTATTCATTTACAAAGAGACCAGGCCAAGAAAGTCTTAACTTTTTCATAGTGAAGATCAAGAACTCATGACTTTGAAAACTAGGTTTATGAATGGTTATGCTTATATTAATCTAATTATATCAGTCTGTTTAATAAGATCTTATTATTCCAATAGAAGATTTCCTTTAAAAAATAATGAAAAACTCCATTTGAATTATTCCTGAGTCAAACTGTGCCCTGACCTTGGTCTGCTTGCCGGTTCATAAAGGGGCCTCTGGCAGACGCGTCAGTCACGTCTGCTCTTCTCTCACGTTGCCCCTCCGGGTCCTGCCCCACACGTGTTTCCAGCTTCTGGCACCCATCTTGGCTTTTTTTCACAGAGCTGGCTATTTTTCTCTCCCGTTTCTGTCTGAGGCAATGCAGAGAAAGAGATCCAGAGGCAAAACGTGCAGAGAGGGAGACAGCCGGGGTTTGGGGAGAGATTTCCTCTTAAAGAAGCCAACGGCAGCTTCTCCTTCCCGGGTCCCTTTAAGGGTCAGAGAGGCCCCATAAGCCGAGGGGAGGGAGGGCTGCTCTTCCTGCCTGCAGGCAGCAGATGAAGAAAGGGTTCCTAGACGCTCTTTGAGCAACACTGGAGCAAAATTAGGCCAGCCTGCACAATCTTGGGATCCTGCTTCGTCACTCCCGGGGCCTGATCAAAATGTTTCCCAGCCCCACCCACTAGGTCTCCAAGCCCTGGGGGGCCGGGAGAAAGGGAAACGGCTTTCTTCAGGATAATCCCTGCTGCACTGGCTGCCGAGCCTCTTCAGGTGAGGGCAGCTCAGAGCCAGAGCCCCAGCTGCTTCTCTCTGGCAGGCGAGTCAATAGATGAGGTGTGTTACCAGTAAGCTAGGTCACATGGACACAACAGACAAATGCCGAGCATTTGGAGGAATTCCTTGGGCGTCTCTCTATACAAAGGGTCATAAGAAGGCCAGGAAGTTGGTCCCCTTTAGGGCATAGCCTGATCTTTCCTGTTAACCAATCATTATAACCTAATCATTAAAGTGACACCCCATCATCTTTGCCATGTTCTACGGGTTAGAAGCAAGTTACAAGTTGCTAGGGCAGCCCACATTCCAGGGGAAAAGATTTCACAAAGGTGTGAATACGAGGAACCGGGGATCATTGTGGGTCAAATTAGAGTCTGTCCATTGTACTACCCTCCAGCTGAATTCAGTTGCGTGAGGGATCCCAGGTGAAATCAGCAAAGGAACAGCACAAGCCACTCAGAATTGTGGGGGAAAACATTATTCTAAGCCACTAATTTTGGGATGGTTTGTTAGACAATAAAGGCTAACTGAAACAACTCAATTTCATATCAGAAATGGTCTCCTGCGTTAACAAAAATGTAAAACATGTGGCATTAACTTTGAGAAGCAGACAGAGGCTTTTAAAGTGGATTCTGGAAAGCTGCTGGTGAAGGCTGAAAATTCCTATAGGCAGCTGGAGGGAGGAGGATGTCTGTTACATGGTGGTGGAGTAACTGAAAAGGCTCGCCTGTGGGAAGTTGGTAGAGAGAAAACAGACCTAGTGAACTCGTAGATAGGGCTAAGGAGATTTCCGGGCAGTATGTGGAATGTATCAATTGGCTTTTTATTTCTAATCTGTATATTTCTGTAAGGTGTAGAAAGAGAGGGATAAATTGAAAAAGGAACTGCCCAGTTTGCAAGCAGAATTTCGAGGAAACATAAGAGAAAATAAGTTTCTCATCTTCAGTTTCTTCAACCACAAAAATTCCCTCTGAGTAAATTAAAACCTGGGTGGAAATTAAATACAGGGAGCTACCAGCAAAATGTGGCCTCAGGGTCACATTAAGGGTCAATAGGGACGTCCAGATACAAACTCTTGACCCTGCGCCTTTGGCCAAGATGGCAAGTCAGATGCAGTGCACGCGTTCTAAGTGCCTGGAACACGGAAGGAGGCAGCGAGGGTGGTTCCTACCACTTCCCTGAGTTTTAATTCACCTGGGATTTACCCTGATTTTTAATAGGGCCCTGGAAAAAACAGCGACCAGCTGCTCATGGTAGATGAGGAAAGACTACTGTGGTGGGCTGAAAATGGCCCCCAAAGACAGCCAGGTCCTGATCTCTGGAGCCTGTGAATGGTGTTGGCTATCACAAAGGGAGTTTGCAGATTAATTTCATTTGTGATTAAGCCTCTTGAAATGGAAAGATTATCCTGGATTATCTGGGTCAACCCTGAATATACTCACAAATATCCTAATAGGGAGGCAGAGGGAGCTTAGACTACAGAAGAAGAAGGCAGCGGGACAAAGCAAGATGCTGTACTGCCGGCTTTGAAGATGGAAGAAGGGGCCGTGAGCCAAGGAATGTAGCTCTCGAAGCTGGAAAAGGCCAGGAAAACTATTTACCCTTAGCACCTCTGGAGGGAGCATGGTCCTATTGTCACCATGTTTTCAGTCCAGTGAAACTAATTTTAAACTTCTGACCTCCAAAATTGTAAGAGAATAAATGTGTGTTATTTTTAGTCACCAAGCTTGTGGCAATTTGTTGCAGTAGCCATAGGAAATTAATACAACTGCCAACAATTAATCAAATTGTCGCCCCAGCTGTAGCAGCTGTATTTTTACTGGAATAGAACAACCCAATCTCAGGCATAAGTAACAACTATTGACCCAGCAGATGCCTTCCTTTCGATTCCACCACAGGCAGCAATGAAAAGACATCCACCTTCTTTTGGAGTGGACGGCAGCGTTCACTCCCAGCCTTGGCAGAAGTCAGGGTCTACTCTCCTGCTCTGTCACAGTATGGTCCCGTCAGACTTTGGTCGTTTTGACATTCCGTAGTCACTATATCAATGGCACAGTGTTAATTGAGCTTGGAGAGTATGAAGTGGCAAGAACAATGGATACACCAGAGGGATGGAGATAACACATGGATTCAAGGTGATTTGAGGAATGCTGGGAGGTTTTAAAACCTGTAGTTCCTACCATTGAGAAAAATGAACAACAGTCAATATGGCTCTTAACTTTGGAGGGAGCACACACCACACTTGGAAAAACTGCAACAATCCATTTATTGAATGACTCAGAAAGATGCCAGTTTTGAGAGGAGCTCACGGCAAGAGACAGCTCTAGAGCACATTCAGCTTGCAGTGCCATCCGTCTTGCCAACGGGCCACGTGACAGGGTGCTGGAGGGATCTGCCGTAAACCAGCACGCGTGAGGTGTCTAGGGCAAGTCCCACCAGAAGAGTCTCAGCGCAGAGCCGGGGTTTGCAGCAAGCCCGCGGTGTCTTGTGGGTAGTCTACCAGGGCTGCTGCGACAAACGCCACAGACTGGGGGTCTTACACAGCAGAAATTTATTTCCTCACAGTTCTGGAGGCCAGAACCCCAAGATTAAGGAGCCATCAGTAGTCTTAATTACCTCCTTAAAGGCCTTATCTCCAAGTGCAGTCACACTGGGGCTTAGGGCTGCGACATGTGAATTTTGGGGGGCACGATTCAGTCCATAACACTGCGACAGAAACGTATCCTCCATTTGAACAGCAGCTCCTGGCGTACTACTAGGCTCTAGGAGAGACCTCATACCTGACCAGGAGACCTCACATTGCTTCCCAACACGATCTGAGCCTTGCCTCCTGAGCCGAGTATGGTCAGACCCACCAGTTCATAAGGTTGGGCAGGCAGAACATAATTTCATCATATGATGGCAGTGATACATTTGAGATCATGCAGAGTAGATCCAGAGAACACAAATAAACCAACACTTGACCCAGACCTTCCTATCACCTATCTCTGTCACACAGGTGAGTCTCCTTCATTCCATACCTATGGCCTTGTGAGTTTTTGTTTTAACTAGACGAAAAAGGAAGAAAAATCTCTGGTTCATCAATGGATTAGTACAATATGTTGGTGCAAGCCAAAAGTGGACCACTGCTACGCTAGTACCATTTCAGAGGCGGCAGAGAGAAAACGTCTCAGTGGTTAGAGCTTTAAGCAGTACATCTGGTTATTAACTGGTTATCGGACTGGAGGGAGAAGTGGCCAGAGCTAAGGACATTCAGGACTCGTAGCTGTTGTTGATGGCTTAGCTAGTTGTTCAGGAACTTTCGGTGGGGTTGGGGACTTGGAAGAGAGGAGACAAAGGGGCCTCAGGAAGATTATTGGGGGTAATGCCTGCAAAGATAAAGGGAAGCGGGAGTAGAGTAGACAGGAAGAGGCTGCCAACTGTGATGCAAGTCTGACACCAGTGAAAGGAGAGGGAGACGGAAGGGAGAGTAGGTAGCAAGAGACTCAGGCTGAGATCAGCGAGAAGAAAGTCTCCACCAGCCCAGGGGCACCTCTTGGGCAAAATTTGCTGGTCAGGAATTGTGAGCCCTTATACCATTGCCTGAGAAATCTGTACCCTCAGCTTGAAAACAGAGGCAAAGGTGGAGTCTATTGTCAATTAACCACAGGCCATCTCTTTAAGGGAGATCTGAGCAGGGATCCTCCATAACAGCCACAGTTACCAACTAGCCATATGGTGGCGAGTGGATTACATCAGGCATACCACAAGATGACGGGGGGAGTGTTTCACCCTCATCTGTGACTGTTAGAGATGCTAGGTAAGGATTTGCCTTCTCGCCAAGTCTGATTGTCGGGAGAATCCCACATAACATTGCCTCTGACCAAGGGACCAAATTTATAATGAAAGAGGTTCAACATGGCAGACGACCAAGGGCTCCAGTCAGTGTTATGTTTGTTACAGCCAGGAGTCCTGACTCAGGAGAACTGATTGTTAAGTATTCAGGAATTTTGAGAGGCAATTGTTAAAACTTTGGCAGATTGAAATTGGCCATTGTGAAAGTATTTAAATAACAAAACTCAGGCAGAGTGTACAAATTAGAGATCCCTCCCACACACACAAGCCAATTTACCAACATACCACTGAATCTAGCTTGCGCTAATGTATTGCATCACTCAGAGCAACAGGCAGCCTCAGAGTGGAATGACCGCTTCAAGGAGCAGGTGGACACTGGATTGGAACTCACCCTTTATGGGCTTAAGGGTGCTCTTTTTCAAGATGCAATATGTATTTTGAACCAAAGACCCTGTGTGGTGCTGTGTCCACAATAGGTAGGGTGTACTTTTCTGAGAACCAAGGAGCAAAAATAAGAGGTGACCCCTCTCCCGATTAAGCCCATTGGCCCACTTGGGGGGATTTGTGTTTCTTGTCCCCAAAACTTCAGGCTCTGCTGGACTAGAAATCCTAGAGAGATTTCTACTAGGGGACCCCGTATGGGTTCCACTAAATCTAAAGCTATAGCTGCTGTTGCCTTGTCATTTGGGGTTCCTTACCCCAGTAGACCTGTAGGCAAAGAAAGGAGTTACGAACTTGGTAGAGTAATTGGTCCTGCTTCTCATGAATGATAGAGTTGCTGCTGTATAATGGAAGGCAGGAGGAGTTTCTCTGGAACTCAGGAATTTATTTGGCTGGTAACTCTTGATGATTACTTGTTCATTAATAACTGTAAATGGGTAACTTCAGAACCATGGCTTGACAAGGGTGTGATAACCAGATGCTCAGATCCATTAGGCATGAAAGTGTAGGTTACGAGGAAAGCAGCCTGTTCCCGTTGGAAGGCTGGCAGAGGGCGAAGGGATTCCAGACGTGGTGGAGGAGGAGTGAGATGCTGAATAGCAAGACCCGACCTCAGGCCCAACTGACCAGCCACAACTTGGCCCATGAACTTCCTATTGAGTTATACATTTGTTTGTTTGTCTGTTTATTAACTGAGACTGGCCTCCAGCCTGAAGAGTAGTTGTTATAAGGGTGAGCTTAATGCAGATAACAAGTGGAAATGAGAGGTCAAGGGATAGATCATAGCAGATGCTGTTGGCTCCCCACCCACACCCCTGAAATGGAACCTGCTGGGACCAAGGTCCCGGCTGAGACCCGGTCCTTAGTGTGGGTTCTTGACCTCGTGCAGGAAGGAATCCAAGAGCAGGTCAGGAGAGATTATGCTAGTTTATCGGGAGGCAAAAGCCAGGCCGATTAGAAAGAAACTGAGGAAGGAAAGCAGGCCAGATTGACCCGGTTGAAACTGACCCACCAGCCCTGAGTGAGGTCTGGGGTCCTCATTTACAGTGGCAGAGGTGAGCAGCTGGGCACTGGTCAGTTTGAAGCAGGGAGGTGGGTCGGTAGCTGGGCACTGGTCAGTTTGAAGCAGGGAGCCGGGTCGGCAGCTGGGCACTGGTCAGTCTCCAGAGCATGTGGCCAAGACCTGCAGGCCAGGTGCCAAGCTTGTGACCAGACTCTGATGCTAGGAGGGGAGGGGTATGTCTAGGCAAGGGGAGGGGGCTCTCTGGGGAAGGAGAGGGGGTTATTCAGGGAGGGTGGTGCTCTTGGAACTTGTGAGTGGCGGGTGGATGGTTAATCCCGATGCTGGGGACAGCCGTTTTTTGTTCTGCCATTTTCCTGTCTCACCCCTCCTTCTGGGCATATCACTGCAGTGAAGCAGCTGACTTCGAATTACCAATATCTGTGTCTTTTTTCTGGAAAACTTCCTCCAAAGCCACATAAAGCCACTCTGCCTGCTTGCAGCACAGCGTGGAAGTCCAAAACTTTAGTGTCCCCAGGAGCAGCTCTCCATTGATGACATACGCCTCATTCCAGTGGAATAGCACTAAGACCTCTGTTCTCCGTCATTTCCCGGAGGTTTCCTGTAAGATTAAGTCCCAGTTGGCTGCAGTTGGGTTTCTCTCAATAATGAACCACGTCCCTCACCCCGTTTTTTTTTTTTTTTTACCTTTTATTTCCTGTCTCACTTTCTTATTCCTCCATCAATGTTTCAGGCATCTCCCAGAAAAACAACTGCCACTTTAATCCTTGTATCAGGGTCTACATCTGGGGGGACCTAAACTGAGACCAATGGGCACCCTGGCCTTGGAGCAGAGGCTAGGAGGCCGTGAGCACTGGCCGTGAGCAGAGGTTAGGAGGCCATGAGCACTGGCCGTGAGCAGAGGCTAGGAGGCCATGAGCACCGGCCGTGAGCAGAGGCTATGAGGCCATGAGCGCTGGCCGTCTGCAGAGGCTAGGAGGCCGTGAGCACTGGCCGTGAGCAGAGGCTAGGAAGCAATGAGCACTGGCCGTGAGCAGAGGTTATGAGGCCATGAGCACTGGCCGTCTGCAGAGGTTACGAGGCCATGAGCACTGGCCGTGAGCTGAGGCTATGAGGCAGATTCTGAAACTATTGTGAAAGGTGAATCAGTAAGACTTGCAGATGGGTTGAATGTGGCAACTGAAAGAAGGAGAGAAATCAAGGACAATCCCTAGATTTCTGACTTAGGTAACTGGGCAGAAAGTGGTGTCATTTACTCAGATGAGGGTAATTAGAGGCATAGAAAATCAAGAGTTCCATTTCTTTTCTTTTTTTTTTTTTTGAGGAAGATTAGTCCTGAGCTAACATCTGCTACCAATCCTCCTCTTTTTGCTGAGGAAGACTGGCCCTGAGCTAACATTTGTGCCCATCTTCCTCTGCTCTATATGTGGGACGCCTGCCACAGCATGGCTTGACAAGCAGTAGGTAGGTCCACACCTGGGATCCAAACCTCGAACCCCGACCTGCTGTAGTGGAACCTGTGAACTTAACCACTGCACCACCAGGCCGGCCCCATGGAGTTCCATTTCATTGACATCACATTTGAGACTTCTATAAAACAACAAGCAGAGATTTCACTTGAGACCAAGATGGAAAGCTGCAGCTACAACTTTGGGAAAATAGAAATGGTTGCAAGAAGTTGAATGTCACCACATGACTTTCTATGACCTTGAAATGTGGTCAGAGCAATGTCTGTCACTTGTGTCTGCCACAGTAACCAGCAATATTCCTGATACCTCCTGCCCTGTTGGCCCGAGTCTCAGAACGAGGACACTTGGGACAGGGCCCCAACCCTCAACGGACGTGTCCCACAGGTGAGAAGAGTCTTTATTGTTATAAGCCTCTGAGAATTCAGGATGTTGTTACCACAGCAGAAACTGTACTCTCCTGACGGGTACAGGAATCCTTCCTTAATTAAGACAAGAAGGAAGAAGGTCATGAGGGACATAATTTAAGGTAGTTTTGGGTCGATGTTGAGAAAATACTCAAGTTCACGTGTAGTGGTATTCCAGAGGGAAAACCGGTACAAGCACCATTTCTTTCCCCAAAACCAACTGCTGGAAAAAAACAGCCTAGTATTGTTTCTCCAGCTAGCTTCACAGGAGTGTGACCGTTACCTGGATGGACATCCCGTGGCATATGCAATTAAACGTAAAAGCCCATCTCTGTGTCACCTTGCAGTGGGTTGAGTAACAAAGATTGCAGGTCGCCCAGGAGCCTGAACCTGCAAGCTTTGCTCTTCTCCCGCGCTGGCTGTTTGGCTGCTAGTTTACGCTCTGGTTTTGGCTTTGTTTCTGCTCACATTAAAGTCTCCTTCCTGCTGACAGGCAGGTGGAGACAGGCGGGGATGAAGTTCTGGCCGGCATGGCTTCTCCAGGCACATCCACGCACAGCTGCTGGAGACCGGCTGCGTTTCCCACGCGCTCGAATGGCTGAACGCCTGGCGGGAGGCCGGGTGGCTCCTTCAGAGTATCCTTCCTGCAGCTGCTCCGGGAGGTTTCAGATTCATTTACAGGGGACACAACCTTTTGCTTCCAGGTCAAAGAAAGGTTTCAATAGCAAATGACCTTTGGTGGGGGAGGAAACGCATGTGTGGAGAAAGGTGGCGTGTATATAAATCAGGTCCATCCAGGAAGACAACTGCCTTCATGCTTTTACAACAGGAGAAATTTAATGCAGCCATTTGGTTGCATAAATGATGTAAGCCCAGAGATTAACAGGAGCAGAAAGTCACTTCTTCCCCTAGGCTGGCGAGTAAGGGAGGAGGTAGAGTTTCTGAGGCTCAGGGACCAAAGTCGCCCCCGGGAAACTCAAACCACAGAGGCTGCACTTGCCAGAGGTGGAGCCACAGGGGAACTAACTGCGGCCAGAGAAACTGCTGAGGGCAGTGAGAAAGGGGAAGAAACGCCTGCTTCTGCCGTCCTCCAATCCACACCATTGGCTGAGCCCAGCTGGGAGCTAAGGTGGAAGTCTCGAGAAAGCAGCCTGCAGGAGTCAGACTTGTAGGTCTGCACAGTACAGAGCAGAGCGGAGGAAGGGCAAAATGTTAACCAATGGGAAACAGGCACAGGACTGAGCCAGGGAGCTGTGGCACACAGGACTTGGGGCTTCTGCCTAACTAAACACAATCCCTTCCTTCAATGGCTCTGCCTGTGCCATCCCCTCATGCTCTGGGACCCCTTCATCAGACTCCCTCCTGACTTCCCTTCCGCAGCGTTGATCTAGCCATGGGATCTGAAGAGGTGTAATAGATCCTATTACGTATCTTCATTTCCTGCCCATTGTGATCACGCAAAGGAAGCCCATCTGACCAAGCTGGGCCAATCAGAGTCTTTGCCAGGACTTTTCAGACTGCAGCTGGGGGGGAATGGTCCTTTCTGCTCTGGCTGTAGAGCTGTGAGCATGTGAGTCTGTATGCGCCGCTTGTCCTTGACCTCTGATGTGTGAAGAAAGTGATTTTAGTAGGACACAACATAGCCAGAGTCGATATGGAGAGGGAGGCAAAGAGAAAGAGAGACAGACAGGAGACTAGAGGGGTTCCGAGCCTGTGGTTCCAGAAATTACTAAGGAGAACTCCTCTACTCTTCCACAATATTGTTGCTCGAGCCAACAGATTTCCCTTTTGGCTTAGGGTATTATGTTAGGTTTCTGTCCCTTATCACTAAAGCACAGATACGTTGTGAGCAAGCAAGGGAGAGAAGAAAGGGCCTGGCATCGTACTGGAACTTTTGCTAAGGAGAAGGAGGGGCTGCGAGCACAGGGAAGGCGAGGTGGCTCTGTAGATCATGGGCACCAGCAAGTGGGGGGCTGGGATGCCAACGTGCAGAATCAAGGTTTTACCAAGTGTCCAGCTTCCTTACGGATATGGATGGCTAATGGGATACAAGTGGAAGCCATGAGGTAGAGCTTCTGGGAAATTCTTTAAAAGAGAAGAGGGGCTGATGAAGGTGACGGGGTCCTTTTGCTACACCCACCCACTCTCCAGACACGCCCAACCTCTTTCTTCTGCCTGCAACACAGAAAAGTGGCTTCCATCTTGAATTCATGAACCTGAGGGCCCTTCCCTAGAAATGAGCAGAGCTGCAAGATGGAAGGCGATAGAGTCCTTAATGACGGTATGGGGCCACCAGATAGCCCTGGCCTACTTACAGCTCTCATTTCCCCAAAGAAAAATATTGTCTTTTGTTGTTGTTGTTTTGTTCTTTTGTGTTATTTAAGCTACTATTTTTCGAGTCTTAACTATTCAGAGCTGATCAGGAGTCCTAATTGTTAAACAAAGAATCCATCGTGCCTGCCTTCTTATTGATGTCTTTCACCCCAATGAAAATCTTGACCTTCCACTCCTCCATCAGACCCTAGGAGGAGGCCCCAGCTGCCATGTCTTCTTTATGGCCAGGGCGAACCCGGGGAATGTGAGGATCCTAATCTGGTTGTGAATCATGGGCCAGGGCCATGAGCTGGCAAAGGACTCTGGGCCAGAGAAGCTGGGGGCATGCAGATCCTGAAGGTAGGCTCGAGTCTGGGGAAGCAATATCCACAAACAGCCTTCCAGTTCTGCAAAGACTGAAGGCACCAAGAGGCCACCACCGCACTCTCGCGTGTCCACCTACAGCCTCAGAGCCCGTCTCTTCCCCACACAGGAGCTCTCTGCTTCTCCAGTCCCAATCTGGCCAAGGGACTTGCACATGTGTGACTTTCTTTGAATTGTTCATCCTATGATCAGCTTTTCCTTCTTGTGACGGTTAATTATACATGTCAACTTGACTGACAACGGGGTGCCCAGATATTTGGTTAAACATTCTTCTGGGTGTGTCTATGAGGATATTTCTTGGTGAGATTGACATTTGAATTGGTAGACTGAGTAAAGCAGATTGTTCTCCCCAGGGTAGATGGGCCTCCTCCAACCTGTCAAAGGCCTGAGTTGAACAAAAGGCTGAGTAAGAAAGAATTTTTAGTTTCTACATGACTGTCTTCAAGCCGGGACATTACGCTTCTCCTACTGTGGACATGGACTCCAACTGGAATTTACGCCATCACTTCTCCTAGTTCTTAGGCCTTTGGACTCCAACTGAAACCTTCGCCATCAACGCTCATGGTTCTCAGGCCTTCAGACTCGGCCCGGAACTATACCATCAGCTTTCCTTGATCTCTAGCTGATCTTGGACTTCTCAGCCTCCGTGATCACGTGGACAAGTCCCCTGTAGTAATTCGTATACAGTAATGTGTATAGTGTGTACTATACGTAGGATATATACATCCTATTGATTCTGTCCCTCTGGAGAATCCAGACTAACACACTTCCCAAGACAAAGGCCCAGGTTAGAAGGAGAATGGTGGCTGTCCTCCCAAGGCCAGCAGCAGGTCGGAGGGTGCCACCTTTCACCAATACCCCAGTCTTCAAATCTCCATGAGGTTGGGAGTCCTAGAACTCCAGGTGCGTATCTTTCCAGTCTCATAAGGAATCAGACCTTTTTTGTTTGGGGAATTCTTAAGATGAAAAGCCTTAGAAATCCACAGCCAGTTAAGATTCATCTCTGGCGTAATGTCCCTTGATGGCCCCGCTCAACATAAAACAGAGGGAGAGGACGCTGCAGGAAGGAGCGGGACACCAGCCACATTCGCTTAAGGACCAAGACCAGCTGAGACCAGTTTTAATGCTTCTGTTTATGAATCAAGTTCCAGAAAGTTGCTTCTCTGTGCAAAAAGATGAGTGGCTGTGAGCTTGGGGGGCGACAGAGAGGAGTACAAGATGGTTTATCGGTGTCACATAAAAATAACGAAGACCCTTGGTGGCCCTTATCTTGATTTTGCAAATCAAGCAGCACGAATGAAGGATTCTTCCTGGGCCTTTATCGCTTCTTTCTTCTCTTCTTTTTTGGGGGGACTTGGGGGGGCAGTGGATAGGCAGGAAGAAGTTTAATTCTCTGTGATCAGCAGAGTGGATAGGCCAAGATTCTCCCACCAAAACAACTCCTGGGGTCCTTCAGGAGTACTTCCCAGTGCTCCCTGCATGGAGTTTTCTACTTGCCCACCTCAAGGAGCCGGACAATTCATTCAGAAGGCCAACGTTTTGGCCAGGGTTCATCCCACGGAAGAGGGCAAGCTCTGCTCTCCAGGGCTCTCCATGCTGCAGACTAACATCTCCTCCACCATTTTCCTCGGACATTCATGGTGTTGAATAGCATAGCACAAACCAGTGTTTGTCCACAAGGTCACACACCTGTGTCCCTGCCATAGGACCTGGGCAGGCAGCCAGCCTTTCTGGCAGCAGCTTGCCTGATCACTCTTTCTCAAGGTTTCCTGGAAGGAACCAGAGAGAAAGTAAGCCTCGGGGACAAGGCCTATTGTCCATCAGCAGTCTCTGTCACTGTCCCTCAGCTTGGAGGTGTCTGTCATGATTCTGGGCCCATCTGAGCATCGGTTTGACTTCATGGCACTAAGACCATAAACCCGGGGGAACTCCATCACAGATTGGGTTCCCTGGGGAGCAGACTGTGGGAGGGAGAAGAACAGGCAGCATGTTTATTAGGAGGAACTGTTGGAATCAACATCTGTTTGAAGGGAAGAGAAAGAAGCAGGATCATGCAGAGGAAAACACTGGGCTGGGAGGCCGGACCCACAAAGGCCTCAGCTGTGGGCCTGCAGAGACGTTCCTGGCTAGGCTGAGGCCTGGGACTTCACACTCTCCGCTGACCAGCCATTAAACGTGGGCTGTTCTGGGGAAGGTGCGTGACCTTGGCAAGGCTGTTTTCTTCAGAGATCCCTCCCTTAGAGGAACAGCTGAGGACCACCTTACCACGGCCTCCTAACCCTTCACTGCTGGGAGCGGTGCTGGGTGCACACACAGGGCCTGCCCAGCTTCCCTAGGCCCTAGGTCCTGGAATTCAATGTTCTCTGGGGCTCTGGCAGTATGTCCAGGAGTGCTCTGTAGAAATGACCACACCCGAGACTTGGGCGAAAACACTTAAGGTCTACTATACTTTACAGGAGGTGGATTTAAGGAAAGAAGGGGGAGAAGAGGTCATGGGCTGAGAAAAGCATGGTGGATGTTCTGAGGGTGAGCGTTGCCCTGCCCAGCTGCCTTTCAGTTGGTTTTTTAAAATTTTGCTTTACTCTTAATACACCTAAGTGAGATAGATAAATTCCCTAATCATCTAGTCAGCGTGGGCGAGACTTGTCCATTCTCTGGACAGTTCACCTTCTTTCTGGACAATGCTTGGTGGATAAACTTTGCCTGGCACATGCCCTGCATTTTCACAAAATCTGCCCCCGCCCACCAGCCCTGCTGGGCACTGATCTCCTGGCATTGATTGGATGGGTGGTGACACTGACATGACAGGCACCCGAGCTGGGCCAGCGGAATCTCTCTGCTGCATGGACTAGTGAGGGCTGAGTTGGTTGGCAGTGGGGCCCGCAGCGGAGCACTTATGACCTAGAAAGGCCCCAGTGCCAGCCTCCACTTTGGGCCGGGAGCAGGTGGTAAGGAAGCAGAGAGGGGAGGCTGGAGCTAAAGTTGAAAGAAGAGAACCCAGCGGCCTGAGACAGTTAGAAAAGGCAGAGCTCTGACCAGGTGGCTTTCCAGGCAGAGGGGCTGAGGACGGAGCGCTCCAGGAGGCCCGCCCTTCCGCCGGCAGCCCGGTGGCCACCAGCCTCTTCCAACGGGGGAGGCCTGCACCTCAGGGCCACAGAGCAGGTGTCAGCAGGGCCTGAGGAACCATCTCCGCGTTGCTCCCCTGCCGGTAGCCGCTGTCCCATGCTCAGAACCAGGAATGCTCCTCCGCAGAGCTGGGAAGATCACCAGCGTCTTCACTCTCAGCACCGCAGCGATCGGGTCATCGCTCTTACTCACCAGGGGTCGGGGCAAGTGCCCCTCAGGAGAGAAGGCCATCGGTCCTGCTGCTCTCACCAGATGCCTCTGCTGCTGTGCTGTGACCAGGCCAGCGCATGTGGAGAGTAGCTCTCCTCCGCCCTGGACTGCTCCTTCCAGGAGAGCCAGGGCCTGCGGGCCTGGCTGATTCACCCGTCACTGCCCAGCCACTAGGCACAGACCCCCAGTGGCCTTCTAGTTGCAGGTTCCTCTCTGCTGGGGATGGCGAGTCACATCGATGAGAGGCTTGTACGGTGAAGATTAGAGGGAAGGGGGCCAGACTCCCACAAGTGACAAGTGCTGTACATAAAGGGCCCCAGGTGGGCCCAGCAGAGGTGGGCCTGACTGAGTACCCTGTGCAAACCAGATTAAACCCCTGGGTTTCAGGGGGCAGACATATCTGAATGGAAGCCTGGGGGAAGTGGGATGAGGAAGACAGATGGATCGGAGGGCTAGGGAAGATGGGGGAAGGGAGATGGGGAGGATGGGGAGGATGGAGGAAGGGGAGGATGGGGGATGGGGAGGATGGGGGCGGGGTAGGGGAGGATGGGAGGATGGGGGGGTGTGAAGGATGGAGTGAAGGGGGGGTGGGAGATGGGTGGGTAGGGAAGATGGCATGTTCGAGTTTTGCAGCCCAGCTTTATGGATATGCAGAGGGAGGGAGAGAGAGGTTCTGAAAGAAGATAAAGGGGCCATTTTCTGGGCCCTCTGTGAGGCCCAGGGACCCAGGCAGCATGATTCCGGGGCTATGTTAGTTTCCTATTGCCTATTGTAACAAATTACCACAAACTTAGTGTATTGAAACAATATAGATTTATTATTTTCATGCTGGAGGTCAGAAGTCCAAAATGGGTCTCGCTGGCCTAACTCAAGGTGTGGGCCGAGCGTGTTCCTTCTGGAGGCTCGCAGGGAGACGCTGTTCCAGATTCTAAAGGCTGCCTGCGTTTCCAGCTTCTGCAGGCTTACGGCCACCTCGCCGCACCCTCTGCTTCCACAGTCACGTCTCTTCTGACTCTGATCCTCCTGCCTCCCATTTATAAAAACTCTTGTGGTTACATTGGACCCAACAGGACAATATCTCCGTCTCACGGCTCTTAGTTGAACAAAATCTGCAAAGTTGCTTTTGCCATGTAACATAACACAACCTGTAATCCTAGTCAGCAAACACCCCACCTTCCATGAGAGAGGCTGTCAGTCACAGAAATGCTCTTTGTGAGTCTCCCTTGCAGCTAGGGCCTTGAGCATGTGACCAAGTTCTGGCCGAGGGGACTTGAAGAATTTCTGGGGGCTTTGGACAATATTTTCTTCTCTGATTGAAAGAGAGAGAAAGAGAGATGACTGGGAAGTCCCTTATTCCTTCCTGATTGCAAGTGCTTTTGTGTGAAGACGATACCTAGATCCTGGCAGCCATTTTGCAACCAAAGGGGAAGATCAAGAGAACCATGACAAGCCAGCCTAGAGGCCTCTGGGCTGCTGAGGCTGCACTAGAAAGTCCTGCCTTTGTATTTATGGCCGCAATAGAGAAGTAAATTCTTATTGGTTAAGCTACTGCTATCCCAGGAAACTTTACTTGCAACCAAGTACTTCCTAACGGAGCAGGGAGGTCGGGCTGCCACAGAGGATGGCAATGACGCCGGGCTCAGGAGCCCCCCACAAGAGGATCTGTGGAAGGAGGACATCAACACAGGGCTGATGCAATAAGGACAGGGTGCTGGTTTACCAGGGAGGCCATGACAAATTACCACAAACTGAGTGGCTTATAACAGCACAGAATTATTCTCTCACAGTTCTGGAGGCCAGAAGTCCCAAGTCCATAGGTGGCAGCATCACTCCAGTCTGCCTCGTCTTCACCTCTCTCCATGTGTCTGTGCGTCTCTCTGTGTCTCTCCACGCGTCTCTCCGTGCATCTCTCCGCGTGTCTGTTCTCTTCTTACGAGGACACTGGTCATTGGATTTAGGCCCCACCCTCATCCAGTGGGACATCATCTTAGTTATATCTACCAAGACCCTATTTCCAAGTAAGGTCACATTCTGAGGTTCAGGTGGACACAAATTTGGGGGGCAGCAGTCAACTCTACCAACACGATGACTATTTCCAGGTGCCCGTGAGGCACACTGCAGGTATTTTCCAAACCGCTTAGAGAGGAAACTTTCCAGAGAACCAAGGTCCTTCACAGGGCCAGTGAAGTCTGAATTATTACTGTTTTGCAATCTCCCTCTAACCCGTGAGCCGTGAGGCTTGGAGAAACTCAGGCTTCTCCTGCACTGAGTTGCAAGGCAGTCATGTTTTCAGGACTAATGAAGACCTGGAAACGCCACTGAGATCTCAGAGTCATAATTTCTGCTCAGTCACAGAAGCAGCCAAACTGAAAAGGAGCGGGGCCTCCGGGCCTTAGCAGAGAGCTAACGGCACAGGAGAGCTGAAGGGTCGCGTGGAATGTCATTCTCAATGAACTGCACGAACTCGCGTGTACTCAGCACTGTGCGCAACAGCGCCAGGCTTACCTCCTCTCCTTCTCAGCCCCTGCAGGGACCAGGGAGAGGGGCCTGATGGGAAACAGAGATGCTTTGGGTCCCCTGACAGAAAAGAACAGGGAGTTTGCATCTTAGCAGAAATAAAGCCATCGTGCCTCAAAGCTGTGAATGAAAAGCGCTCTGCCTTCACCCACACAATCTAGCAGGAGGTTGGGGCAGCTTCCAAAGGCTCGGAGCTTCCTGGACTACTGTGGGAAGGGCCAGGTCCGAAGGCGTGGGAGAAGAGAGGTGACTAAGGGGTTTCAGAGGACATCTAACCCGACATGAGCATGTTTGTTTTACAAAAGGAAAACCCACGGCCAGGAGAGAGGAAGCGACAGGCCAAAGTCATCAGGTCAGGCATCTGGTCATCAGCAGGCATGGCCGAGGCCGTGTCCTCTGTGAAGCTGGACCACTCAGCCTGCTGTCTCCTCTTTAAAAGAAAGTGCAGCCTGCCCAGCTCTGCGATGTGCCCGGACTGAGTAACAGTCTTCAGAGCTTCTGTCTGTCCTGCAGAAGGGTCCCCCAAAACACGCGCATGAGCTGCCTGGAGGTACGAACCAAGTATCACTCCTGTCGTTGATAGGTGGGAAACTGAGGACCAGAGACGGCAGGGACTTTCCCAAGGACTCACTGTTACCCTCACTCTCCCATGGCCTGCACGGCCAAAACGCCAGCTCAGCCAAAGTCCAGGAAAGAGCAGCAGAAAGTCCTCGTTGGTCACGTTCCTGAATAGGTGACCCAGCTCACACCGCAACGTGAGGCTCAGCTCTCCCCAGAGCGCTGGGAAAGGCTGGGGCGTGAGGGGCATACCTGTTGGGCGGGAGATTTCCACCTAGTTTTCTCATCTCGAATGGCTAATTCTGACCTCAGGAGGAACTGGATTCAAAACAAAGCTTCTGAGAGCAATGAACTGTTTCATTCTCTTCACTGTTCATTCTTGATGTGTGTCTCTGCCCAGAGTGTTAGAGAAAACGAAAGGCAGAGGCGTGCGCAGGGGCTGTCGGGTGGTTCCCTCACACCCACCTGTGATCAGGCAGGACTGGACTGCTGGCCCGCCCCCACTGCTGCTGGCTCCCACCTCAGAAACCTAAATATCCCCAAGGGAGGATGGGGATAGCCAGGGGCACAGGGCTGTGCTCACCACCTTACACGTATTTTCTCATTTACTGTTGACCTCATGGGGACATGACTTCTCCCTGTCTGAAAGTAAGGAAACCCGTGAAGTCAAGCTTGTCCATCATTAATTCAATGTCTATTAACTAAGGAGGCAGACACTGAGCTATGTGGTGGGTACAGAAGGGTAAGCAAAATGCCACTGGTCCTGGCCTTCCAGAGCCTTCGAGTGGGGCAGAGATGCTATAACCACAACGGCAAATGAAAAATTCCGATCGCGATGTGGGCCACGAATGAGAGGAACGTCAGCAAGTCTCTCTGGGAGCTACGCGCGAGCCTGCGGGAGGGAACGTGATCCAGCCAAGGAAGTCGAAGTGACCCGACCCTCACATTGAGGCCAGAACCGTAAGCGATGACTTGGCAGAGAAGGCAGGGAGAGGGCTCCATGCCGAGGAACGGCACGTGCAAAAGTTTGGAAGCATGAGGAAGAATGTAAACACGAAGGTCAAGGAAGGGCGGCGTGGCTGAGGACAGGGGAGCAGGGGCACGTGGGTCCAGGTCAGGGGTTGTCTAAACAGGCAGCAATAGGAAGATACGGCAAGCTCACTAAATAGTTGATGGAATCAGCCTCGTGCTTCAAAATAACCATCCTGGCTGTAAGGTGAAGGAAACTTTGCAGGGAGGGGCAGCGTGGGTGCAGGGGACCTGTGAGGAAGCCGGGTCAATAGTCCAGGGGACAGGGGATCGAACTATAGTATCACAGCGGTAGCAAGTGGCAAAAGTGGCAAAAAAAAAAAAAAAGACCAAGGCTGAGATGGGTGCACTGACAGAGCCTCAGGGCGCCAGGTCTGCCCCTCCCCATGAACTGCCATGAGCCTTCCTGGAGGGCCTCTCCCACTCCTCTGTGGCCGGCCAGGAGGGGCTGTCCTGCTCCACTACTGGGGTGGGGGGGGGGGGGCTGCCGCCTCCAGAGGATGGCAAGTTTGTGCCTTTCCAGAGCGAGGCTCAGAGGGAAAGGAGTTTATACCCGGGGTTTGACATTTCCCAACCCATGGCCCCCAGACCAGGCCCTGTGGGGTGAGCTCTCCCGCACTGTCCCAGGGGAATTATGCTGAAGTGAGCCTCAGTGAGCCACTGTGCCCTCTGTCCCTGGGAGAGACGGCAGGGCTTCCACATACAACATTGTCTGGGCAGAAGGCCAAAATACTCAAGTTTTAGCCAAAGCTGGAAATCGACACCTCCCCCAGCTTTCAGTACATACAGCATAAAAACGTTTATGCTGTAAAATACTACACACTTTAAAAAAATGTTAATTGAATCGAGTGTCATAATTTTTACACACATGTAAATAAGGTTAATGAATTTTATTCCACACAGATGATTTAAATTGTAAAACAAATTACTTTTTAGGTGATAGTTTGGGCCCAAATCAAATAAAATTTCAGGGCATTATAACTTTAGAAAAAGAAACTAATTTGAATATGTGATTTAGACCCATTAAAAGTCTTCTCAACTTTAAATGGTGATAATAGAAATCAGAAAGCTCGAGAGGGGTTAAGATTAATTAAGAGCGAACGCATTTGGGAAAAGGAAATGATGGTGCTATGATTTTAGAATGCAGATGAGGTCAGAAAGTTTAAACTAATGTGCCTCTATATAAACACTGCCTCAATGAAGGAGAGAGATTTCATTACAAGGATTTATAAGTACTGTGTTCTGTACTTCTCGTTACATAAGGAGCAACAAATTGATCAACGGCAACCTGTTGTCAGCTCATTAGAATACCTATGGCTGCCAACAGTTAAGCTGGTACCAATTTAGAATTCTTGTTCCTCAAAGTTCTCTGCAGCCCGATTTCTTCACCCTCGGAGGTAAATGGTGTTGGTAACCCACTCAGTCCCATGGAGCCCCTTTTGCTGGTTCCGTGTGCCCATCTCCTATTTTGTGGACTTCACTACTAAAGGCCCGCGCCTCCCACCTGCAGTGGTCTTCGGGCACCATGCCTGGGGGTTCTGGAGGCACCTCGGCCCCCGGCCAGCCAGGCGTGCCCAGGAGGTCATGCTCCCCACCTGCACTCCCGCCCCCGTGATCCTAACCCAACAACTGGTGTGAGCGCCTTGGCCTCAGGTGGGCAAACTCTGGGCTATAATTTACGCTCCAGCATTCCGCATGGGATGGGGCGAGGACCAGGCCTCACCTGAGAGGGCTGCGTGCTTGGCCTCTGCGCTGGGTCTGCTTCCCTTGAGGCAGAGCCTGGAAGGAGTCGTCGCATGCAAATCTTTTTTAGAGGAAGTGCTCTCAGGTGAAACTCATGGGGAAGTAGGGCATTAAAGAAAAGGTGATTCTGACACTTATTAAAACAGGAAGCCTACGCAGGACTATTCTGACAGGTGTGAAGACTGTTGCAATAAGGGAGAGAGATCTGGCTCAACTACACTACAAGGACACGTGGGGATTCACAGCCAACAAGCAGAGTGAGGGGACCATGGATGGGAGGTTACAAAGAGAAGACATCAAGCGTCCGGGAGTGCTTCTTAAACCGACTTAGCAGGATTCTTGATACCAGTGGGCTGGGAAGGCCCAAGACAGGGCCCAAGAACTGGTCCCAGTTGAAAAGGACTCAGCAGGGCCTAACCAACTTTTGGTCAAGGAGAGGGTCTTGTCAGAGAGGAGCCGGGAGGAGCACGGAGGACAGGCAGAGAGGTGGGCTCAGCTGGGGCTGGCCTCCCTCTCCTCTTACCAGGTCTCATCTTGAGGGAAAGGGGCTGGACTGTTATATCCTGATATCAGTTATCCCCAGCTGGGAGCCACCCCCCTGGGGTGTCTACTATGCCAGTCCAGGGCTGTTCTCCAGACACCTGGGAGCCCTCAGCAGCCCACCATCACAGCAGCCACGGGAACCAATCCCAGCTGACTAAGGGAAGCAAGGAGGGCAGCAAACACCCCCATCGCAGCTTTTTCCCTGTCCCTATCCTGTCTCTCCCCACCCTTCCCTGTCCCTATCCTGTCC
>NC_060279.1:106798760-107000967 GCF_021613505.1 Equus quagga | reverse complement strand
TGTCCCTATCCTGTCTCTCCCCACCCTTCCCTGTCCCTATCCTGTCCCTCCCCATCCTTCCTTGTCCCTATCCTGTCTCTCCCCACCCTTCCCTGTCCCTATCCTGTCTCTCCCCATCCTTCCTTGTCCCTATCTTCTCTCCTCCCCATCCTTCTCTTTCCCTACCTTGCCTCCTGGGAGCACTGCCTGCATATTAATCCTCCTCAAAGGCACCTGTTCCTAAACCCCAACCTAGGACACCCTATGGTCTAGTGCTCAAGAGTTACAGTTGCTTTGGTGACCCCCGGCTTGCCCTCATCCTGAGACCGTCTCCAGTCCACATTGTGGGTGGACATCGGCAGCCGTGGGCTTCTGCTGCTCCCGCCACCATGCACCCAGGTTCCCTTCTCCCAGTGACAGTGCCTGACTTTCCTCTGGACAGTCAAATTTCCCTCATCTCAGTCTGTTCAGTTTGGGCGTGGCACATGCACACACACTCCAGTGGGGGCCCTTTGAGCCAGGCCCAGACAACCGGAGTCAAGGGATGAGCACGTGATAGGAACTCTCCAGGGAGCCTCAGCCCTGGTGTTTTCTGGAACCCTTGGGAAATGATGCTGTGCCCTCTCCCCTGAGATAGCTAGCCTGCAGAAATCAGCCTGAAATAAGACCCTCTCTGAAGGTCATCTGCCCTCAAATAGGAAGATTCTGCCCAAGATGGAAGCAATCACAGAAGCCAACGAAACGGAGGAACAGAGTGTGAAAGACCTCAGACAACAGCACACGAGCCCTGGGGCAGTCCCGGGACTTCTGAGTCATGTGAGCCACTCTAGTCCCCTCCACTGGGGGGAACTGCGCCAGGCACCTGGGGATGAGTTTCTGTAACTGACAGCCAATGCCCCTCACCTGACTAACATCCCCGATAGGGGCCTGGTGAGAACCAGCTTTTAGGAAATCGTCTATTCTTGAGATGCATGATACGGCGTAGAGTATGGACTCATTGTCTGGAATCCTAGCAACTATGTGAGCCTGGTCAAGGGCCATCGCCTTTCTGTGCCCGTTTCCCTGTCTGCACTATGTATTTCCCAGAGGCGGTGGCAGAGCTCTCAGTCGAGGACTCTGGACAATTCCTTTAAGAATTGCCCTGGGTGCTAGGCACTCCCATCCAATCCCCAGGTCCCCGAGACTCTGAGCCCCAACGCCAGGCTTTCCTCACAAAGGCCAGATCCCCTTGTCCCTGGTCCCACCTCCAGGGACCCGTCTAGGAAGAGCAATGCAGCCCAACCTCACTTTACACGTTGTAGAGCTGGGGCCCTGCCCTGGGAGTCCTCTGTCTACTGGAGCAACCCTTGTGATCTTTGTGAGAAAATGGCTCCTGTTCATCGTTTCACTCTCCATTCATCCGAGGTCAGCCTCAGCGGACCACCCTCCCTGGGCTCACAGAGAGAGCCAGGAGTTAGAGAGCCTGGGTCCAAATTCCAGCTATTATACTCACCAGCTGTGTGATGTTGTTACTTCACCTTTCAAAGCTTCAGTTTCCCCGTACAGGTAATGGGAGAAATAAGCATGAGGCGTGAGTGTCTTACGTTGGGTTGGGTTGAATTTTCTCAGGTTTAGCAACACCTCGCAGCAGATGCTGTCAGGCTCTGCCCGTATTCCTTGGGGTCACTTTCCCCTTGGCCCATCCCCTCGCTGGCCCCAGGCCTCTGTCTCTCTGTGGGAAGGCTCCCCTCAGGCTGCTGGAAACTGCTTCATCTTGCTGTCAAAGGAGAAGAGCCAAAAATACTTGGTTGACGGTCACCTCCCACATGTTCACCCTTTCAGCCCTTCACCAAGGCCTGCCAGAGCAGCGTGTGAATGGCGCGAACGCACCAGGCCTCCTGCCCTGCACTTGGGCCGCTCTGAGACCTGATGCCCACTGTTCCCAAAGTCCTCTACTGTGGGAGCTGGCTCGATACCGCATCCTTCCCTCCCAGCCCGACTTCCTGCCTTCCTCCTGGATTTTCCCAGGGACAGCTCCTACTAAGTCACGGTCTAATGCCTGACAGAGTGCCTTATACACAATTGGAGCCCCAGTAGTGACTGCTGCCTCACTGTTACCAAGTGCCCACCAAGGGGCAACTCTGGCTACATAAGCACAAACAGTGCGTAAGTCCCTGGAAGGTAGATGCACACGTGCTTTCCAACATGTACACACACACGGTTCACTCGTGGGAGAGACTGCGAACATCCCTCAAATGTCGCATAGATGATTCTCCTCTAAGTCTTGTCTGATGACCCCATGGAAACGTTTCCATGAGGCTAAGGCAAGAACTTAATCCTCTTGCTCTGAGACCTGTCCCCAAGCACAGAGTTGAGTCATCTGGGACGCTCTCCACAGGCACAGTGGAGCAGGCAGCTTCCCAGTGTGTCCACAAGTTGGTTAACAAGCAGCACAGTCACTTGTGACATTCACGTTTCCCTTGATTGACCAGGCCCCTGTGGAAAGGCTGGCAGGACAGAGAGAGGGCCAAGGAGAACACAAGGAAACCTGGAAGACGCTCGGGGAGGAGGGGTCCCCTGGCTGGAGGCTTGCAGGTGGAGGGCCATCGCTGTGCAGGTGCTCTGAGCACCCCAAGCCCCAGCCTGGTGCTGACTGGTCAGGGGGCTGGCAGGACCTTTGCATGAAGGCGAGTGGGGAAGTCGTGCTGACTCTGACTAGTCAGATGAATGCCTGGAGCTGCCGAGAGCCAGCGTATCAAGAAAGCCTGCTTGAGAGGGACGCCAAGCCAAAGGAAACAATGCGAGAAGGAGCAGTGAAACCCGAGAAGGGTTTATAACATCAGCGGAGCTTCTCAGTTCAGTTGCACCTGGAACCCCGAACCGCTTTGATGCTCAGCCAGGTCACTCCCTTTCCGGCTTCAGCCAGTTTAAGCAAGGCCTTGACGCAGCCAACAGTGACGATGAGTAGGCGAGATAGTAACGGAGGCAAAGAGCTTCGTGTGGGCACCAGCGGTGACCCAGCCCCAGCTCACCAAGCGCAGGGCCTGCAGCTCGTGACCGGTGCCCGTAACGTGAGGGACCTGACGACCATCGCTTCCTCCTGAGCCCCGCCCGAGCCTTCCTGCTGCCCAGACCACCCAGCCAGCCGGGCAGAGGCACCCACCTGAGGAGGACGTCCTGAGGGGACAGTCTCACCACAGCCCCTCAGGCCTGCACGTGGGGGCAGACTTTGCAATGGGGAAGGAGAGGAATTAGTTAGATTGGGCCAGGCTGAGCTGGGCGAGTAAATAACCCCAGGATGTCAGCAGCTTAAAACACGTATTTCTCTTGTGTCCTTTCTAATGTCCCTCTTTTATTTTTCATTTTATCTTTCACAGAAAAATTGCCTTATGGCCAATTAGTTATGTGGCAAAAATGTTTGCAGTGAAAATGCTTGTGGTGAAGATGTCTACCGCAAAGCTGCTTATGCCTCACCGCTGCGAAGTCCACCATGCAGCCAGGAGGCTCTCCAGGACAGTTGTCCTCTGTGGCGGCTCAGTGACCCAGGCTGCCCTGATCTGTGAAGCCACCAGTCCCTCGAGGCTTCCTCAGGTGCCACGTCGGAGGACACACACACACATGGACCTGTCATGTCCACTCTTCTGAGCTTCAGGCCAGACGTGACCTACGCCAATTAGCCAACAGTCCTCACGAGGCCCTGCCCAACCGCGTGGGGTCTAGGAGTGTGTCTTTCATGTGCCTCAAAAGAGAAGACACCAGTCATGGGCGAGCACCGGTGACGTCCACCCTGGTGGGATAGAGTGTGGCCACTCAAGGGCAAGGCTGCCCTTTAACTCGTCAGTGAGGCTACGTGGCTCAGAAGGGAGGAGACGCGTGTTGCTGACGCCCGCTTGGTGCCCCGTGCCGTACAACCGGGGGACAAATCCAGCCCACGGCAGGGTGTGCTTTCCTTTGTCCCAGTGTCCTCAATTGTTTCCACTGCCTGCCGTTTGTTAGAGATTGCTGCTGCATGCATCAGAAAGCCACTAACACAGCCTAACCCCCGGGGTCTATTTTTCTAGTGTGACAGAAAAGCCAGGGAAGGCCATGAGTGCTTGAATGGTGACCCCAAGACGTTGCCCAAACCCCAGGCCCCTCGTCTTTCTATCTCACCATCCTCAGCCTGTGTTTCATTCTCAAGACCACCTCGTCTTCACAGGCATTCCTTGACTCCACTTCCATCAAGAGGACAGAAGGAAAGCGAAACCTATAGAAGGAAGGGGTGGCGTCTGTGTCAGGAAAGCGAAACTTTCCCAGAAGTCCGGCAGACCTCCATTGATGTCTCATCGGCCAAGACCGTGTCACATGACCACTCTCGTCACAACAAAGTCTGGGAAATAGTTTTTAGCTGAGCATATTTCTGCCTTGAAGAAATTGTGATTCTGTTATCAAGTAAGAAGGGGAGGATGGATATTCAGTAGGAAAATTAAGCAGTTAAATATTAAGCAAGTTTCTAGTGGGTTCTTTTGAAAATTGAGAAGATCTGATAACATAGGGCCTGCATTTCTCAATGGCAAAGTCCGTTGGAGGTGAGTTTTGTCTCCTCCCCTTAGAAAGTGTCCCCTCCAGTGCTATGTTTGCTTGTTTGTGTATGCCCATCACTCCCGGGCCGCCTCAGCCAGGGCCAGCGTCCTGGGCACGTGAGTGTGCATGCTCACAGGGCCCCAGGCTTGGTTTTCAACTCTGCTGTCACCATCTCCATTTTTAACAAAGGTTGCTGCAGTTTCATTTTGCAGTGGGCTCCACCAATCATTTAGTCCCCCTGGCCTCCTCTTTCTGTGCACCTGTGCCTGCAGCTCCTGGTGAACTGGAAAACACGTGGAATCAGGAAGCAGGGAGACCCAGATTCAGAATCCGAGCTCAGAGTTATCGGGCAGGTAACTTAGCATCCTCTGGTCTCAATTTTCTGGACTGCTAGAAGAGGTGAAACCTCCTTCCTCGCAGGGCTGTGTGGAGGATTTGACGTGAACCAGGACCTAGAGGGGGTGGCCCAGCACTGTGTGCCCCGTGTTCCCACAATGGTCAGGGCCATTTTGCTGTGATTGCATTCTGTGGGGCAGCCTGCTCCTACCGTGCCCGTCCAAAGACAGAGCTTGACCTTCCAAGCTGGGGAATAGGGTACCTGTGCCTACCAGGTGGAGGGCTGGGGTCCATATCTGACCAGACAGCCCCCATGCTCATGGGGTGCCCATGGAGAGAGAGAAGGGAGGCTCGAGGCAGCTGGCCCCCAGACAGCCCCGTCCACCTGGCCAGGTCAGGAGAGTGGTGGGGGCCTCCCTGAGCGCTGGGACACACTGCCTACTCAGTCACCTTGAATGAGAGCACAGGTCACGTCTGCTCCTTGGGAGTGGAGGGAAGAGGAGAGAGGACAAGGCTTAGTGCTCCGTAAACAAAGCCACCTCTCCTCTAGCAGCTCACAGGCCACTGTCAACCGGAGGAAGGCCAGAAGACAGTTCCAAAGAACCTTAATGCAGACGCAGTCACCAGGTGAAAATTGGGCTTCTGCTGCCACTGCTGACATCACTGGGAGAAGGCATTTGCATCTGTTTTCACCACAGAGGGGGGCCAGTTCCCTCCAGGATTAGGAGAAAGTTCCAAGCCCTAGTGGCTCTTCTCTAATGGGCTCGGCTCCCCTGCCTGGCCTCCCCTCCCAGAACCTCCCTTTTGTGGATTAGAACAAAAGCCTCTATGACTTGTAGGAATAAAGAAAATCTGGAAGCCAGTTCACCGAGGGGTGAGGAGCAGCAGAAAGTTCCCCTCATTCACGCATCCGCTCCCAGGCTGACACAGGGCTGGCCCAGAACTCCAGCCAATGCCACCTGGCACACAGCCTGGCAGGCTGGGCCCTGCCAACTAAAATTCAGACAAAACAAATAAAACACCTATGATTTTGCTCCTTGACATGCAGCGCAAGAAAGAGAAGCACATGTGTGCGTTATCAGAAATAAATGAATCTGACTCATTCATTGTCTCCTACCCACTCCTTCCCCAACTCTGGTCAGTGGGCTAGAGCACCTCCACAGTGCTGGGGGGGGGGCCTCTCCCTGCCCTCAGGGTCTGCAGGAACCCTGGGGCCTGCACAGCCCGCACCCTCAAATGTCTTCAGTCCCTGGGGGGTGGCACTGTCCGGGCTCCCTGTCTACCATGGCCTGCGAGGTCGACCCCAGGGCTGTCCTTCCGTCTCTCCACACCACCCTGGCCCAGGCCCTCGGCCCTTTCAGACTCAGGGCAGCCAGTATCTGGGAAGCTGCCCTAGGAAAGCCGGGGCTGCCCTCCCCAGCATCCCAGCTCTGTGCAAGGCAGCGCAGGTCTCCATCCGCCAGCAGGTCTGCATCCCCCAGCCGCACTGCAAGCCCTCAGGGGCTCACTCCCCAGCCTCAGTGAGGCCATCTCCTCCCTCCCTGATCCCCTCAATGAGGGAGTGAGTGCTGGCAGGGAGACGGCACAAGGGGCCTTTTGGGTACTGAAATGTTCTCTGTCTCCACGTGGGTGGTGCTCACACAGACACAGGTGTGCATAAATGTGAGATTCAAGGAGAGGCACACTCACCGTTACCGCACTAGACACACGTTACAGTGTGTTATGGCTCCGTTTAAAAAACGTGTACCCCCCTCAAAAAATTTATTCGCTTACGCCGAAGGTGACAAACAGCAAATGTATGGCCCTGCAAGGTGCCAACTTCATAGGTTCACCCTAATACTTTTGACCGGGTCTGCATAGTGTGTGCTTTTAACAAAAATCTGTTCCCAACCTTTAAAATGCAAGATTTTCCACAAAATTCTGGACTTTTGGCTCCAATCAGAAGCCTTGGTGTGGGGGTGGGGCACTTGACCTCCAGCTGTAGGCATTTGATTGTAGCCCTCTTCTTACTCAGGCAATAAAATCGAAAGGCCAGCAAGCTCCTGGAGAGGCACTGGGTCGGGTTTCCAGACGCGCAGGGGGTGGGGGTGGGGGACGCTGCTCTAAAGCAGGGCTTGCTCTCACCATCTGTGAAACAATCCCCATGGCAGAAAGCAAGGCAACTAATTTTTCTATCGGGTTTTCCTGCTTTATCAAATAAACAAAACCATCAAAGCAAAAAATACATATATCCATATCTGTCTAGCTATCTATTCAAACATATACACTTTATTTTCCTCTCTTTCACTTAAATCTTCACTCACTAGTTCCCGTTCGATTATTTTTTCTCTCTTTCATAGGTTGCTATTAATTTCTGGCTGCAATTTACGAACACCCCACTACTCTAAGAACCATTGAAATCACAGTTGGGAACCTCGATAATTTCACCAAGGCTGAAGCTATTAAATGCAAACATTGGCAAAAGTTTTTAACGCTGCAGAAAATCATGAAAAATGCCAAGGTGAGCTCATTGCTGCTGCAGGCTTAATTCATCCTCTTCTTGAAAGCTAGCAATCCCCGCTCTGCGCAGCAGGACCTGAGCAAGCCTTAAATGAGGCCATGTGAGGCCACGTCAGGCAGATGCCACCCCTCCCCCACACCCAGCAGGGCAGAGAAGTGGGCGGCCCTGAGAGAGCAGGAGATGGAAATCCATCCCCCCCCAATTTTTCTCATCCTGTTCCAAGCTCAGGACTGGAATGGACAGAACAACAGTTAACCCCATAGGCCGCAGACTCCACTACTGATAACCGTGAAAACAAAGCTGCCTCATAAATTTGTTCTGCTTTGTGCTTTTCAAAATCATTTCCTTACTGGTACTCACTGACACCCCAAGAGGTGGGGAAGCTGCCCTTGAAATCTGAGCGCAGAGGGCTCTTGGGCAGGAAGAGCTCAAGGCTGCTCTGCAATTTGCCCTGAGAGCTGTGACAAGCAGCAGGGTCTCCAGACCTCGAGTCTAAGCCCACTGCCTCTTCTTTCCAGACCCAGGACACATCCCAGTGCTGCTGCAGCCAGCGCCTCATCTCGCTGCTGGCTGGAGGAGAGAATGAGACTGCCAGCTGAAGGAGACACTCTCTCTGCCATGTCTTTCGACTGATGCTTATCCAAACCAGCCCTTAGGGAGGGAGAGCTGCTCAGCCACAATTAGATTTAGTTAACTAATCCTGGACTCCGCCTACCATGTCAGTTAGGGATCCGTCGCTCAGATGGTGCAACTCCGACAGTTCACTGGTGAGACTTCAATGCAGTGATTGTTTGCAGGGATGAGAGACTGAGAGGTTACGAGAGCTGACAAGTGATTGTCACCTCCTTGCTGGAGGCAGCCACGACCTGGTAACCATAAGAAAACATTACCTCCCACGGGCCTGAAGGGATAAAGGGAGGAAAGAGTGTTCCCAGGGCCCAGCAAGGGTTGGAGGCATGGTCTAGCCACTCTAAGAGACAAGGTGCAGAAGCACAAGGAGCTGAGAAAGAAGTACCCTGACCCCTCTCCCTTCCCACACTTCAGCCCTAACAGTGGCTCCCACTGGCCACTGCGGTGCCCAGGAGTCAGCCTCCTGGGGTCACCAAGCAGAGTGGAGGAGGAACGTCTCGGGGGAAGGAGTGAGGACAGAAAGCAAGCAGCACGCTTTACTCTTGGGGCTTCAGTTTCCTCATCTGTAAAACTGGATGACACCTGCTTCCTAGCACTGTTCTGAAGATAGAAACCAGCTTGTGTGAGGTACACAACACAGAATAATTATTCAAAAGTATAAATGTCCCCCTCAACATCATGATCTCTGCTTCCCTTAAACACTGTTGTTCTGCTCCTGATATCATATATTCCCCTGGATGGAAATGTCTGCAAAGGTTACCTCATCTCCCCTGGTCCCATTCCCCCACAAAATGACGATATTCGTTGTGGAAGACAGCACTCTGGCAAGTGCCCCTCTGTACTGTTGGATGACTTCTAGTGATGAAGGACTCACCACACATTCCTGTCTCTTCTACTGTCAAACCATATAAAACTCAGAAAAATATTTCTTTATTATTGAGACAAAGGAGCTTCCTATAGGTATTCACCAAGGATTCTGCATTTTGGAGTCACAAAGAAGAGAGCTGCTCCCTTCTTCCCAGGAGCTCCTCAGATCTGGAAATGTTCTGAGGTTAGACCTTTGCCTCACAAAAGGATGAAAGATTGTAAAACAAAAAGTTATACCAAATAATTAATACACATAAAATGGACAAATTCCTAAGAGACACAACTACTAAACTACTATAGGTAGCCAACCTCATTTAAGAGTAAATACATCATCTGAAATTAAAGTATGAAATTAAATACACAGCTTAAATTCTTTCTACAAAGAAAACTTCAGGCCCTGATGGAGTCACTGCTTCATGGGTGAACCCTACCCAACATTTAAGGACAAACTTGTACCAATTCTACAAAATTCTTTCAAAAAGTAGAAGAGGAGGGAGAAATTCCCTAATTTTATGAGGCCAGCGTTTCCCTGACATCTGAAAACTAGACATGAACATTTCAAGAAAAGAAAACTATAGACCAATCTCTCTCGTTAGTGTAGATAAAAACATCATTAACACAATTTTAGAAATTGAATCTAGCAATATATTAAAAAATATAATGAAACATGACCAATTGGGATTTAATTCAGGAATTCAAGGTTGGTTTAATATTAAAAAGTCAATCAATGTTACTAACAGTATTAACATATTAAAAAAGAAAAAAACATAATGATCTAAACAAATACAAAAAAAACTATTGACAAAATTCAGCAACCATTCATGATAAACATTCTCAGCTAATTAAAAATAGAAGGGAATTTCTTCAACCTGGGAAAATGGCAAAGATGTTTGTGTTCAATACTTTCAGTCAATAATATACTGGAAATCCTAGCCATAGAATAAGGCAAGAAGAAGAAATAAAAGGCATCTGGTTTGGCAAGGACAAAGTAAAACTATCTTTATTGGAAGACGGGAGAATCATCTAAGTAGAAAATTCTAAGAAATCTGCACACACACAAAAAGTCGCTGGAACTAATAAGTGAGTTTTGCAAGGTCAAAGAATATAAGGTCTATATGTTTTTAAATAGTACTTTACATACTAGAAGCAAATACTTGGAAATTAAGATTTGGAAAGCAACAGCACCTCACATTTACCGTCAATTGATTTTTGACAAAGGTGTCAAGACAATTTAATGGTGAGAAAATAGTCTCTTAAACAAATAGTGCTTGGACAACTGGTTATCCAGATGTAAAACAAAGAAGTTGGACCCCTACCTCACGCTGTATGCATACATTAACTTAAAATGAACCAAAAACCTAAATGCAAGAGCTAAAACTATAAACCTCTTAGAAGAAAATATAGCCATAAAACTTCATGACCTTGAATCAGGCAATGGTTTCTTAGCTTTGACACCAAAAGCACAAGCAACAAAAGAGAAAACCAATAAATTTTACTTCATCAAATTAAAAACTGTTGTGCCTCAAAGAGACCATCAACAAAGTGGAAAGATAACCCACAGAATGGGAGAAAGTACTTGCAAATCATATATCTGATAAGGAACTTATATCTGGAAAAAATAAATAACACTTAAAACTCAGTAATAAAAAGGCAGATAAACCAATTTAAAAGTGAGTAAAGGATCTGAATACACATTTCTCCAAAGGAGACATACAAATGGCCAATAAGCACTTGAAAAGATGTTTAATATCACGAGCTAAGTGGGAAATGCAGCACAATGAGGAGTGGGAAATGCAAACCAATGAGATACCACTTCACATCCACTAGAATGGCTATAATCAAAAAGTCAGAGAAGGATAAGTGTTGATGAAGATATGGAAAAATTGAGACCCTCATACCCTGCTGATGTGAATGTAAATAGTGCGATAACTTTGGAAACCAATCCAGCAATTTCTTAAAAAGTTAAACATAGAGTCCCATATGACCCAGCACTTCCACTCCTAGGTGTATACCAAAGAGAAATGAAAACACATATCCACACAAAAACATATAATGAATGTTCATAGCAACTTTATTCATGAACACAATCCAAATGTCTATCAACTGTTGAATATATAAACAAAACATGATATACCCATACAATGGAATATAATTCTGCAACAAAAAGAGATAAAGTTCTGATACATGCTAGAGCATGGATGAACCTTAAAAACATTATGCTACATGAATAAAGACACTTACAAAAGACCACTTGTTCTCTGATTTCATTTATATGAAATTCCCACAGTAGACACGTAGCTGCCCAGGACTAGGGGACCAGCGAAAGGGGAGAGGACGGAGTGACTGCTGGGGGGTTCAGGGTTTCTTCTGGGAGTGATGAAAATGTTCTAACATTGATGGTGGTGATGGTGTTACAACTCCGTGAATATATGAAAAAATATTGAACTGTACACTTTAAATAGTGAATTGTATGATATTTCAATAAAGCTGTTCTTAAAAGAAATATAAAAACAGAAAAAAGTGTAAAAACATTTTCAATGGCATTCAAAAACATGAAATATTTAGGATTAAATGTATTAAAATATGTTCAAGATTTACATATTAAAAGCAACAAAATATTATTAACAAAAATTAAAGAAGGCCTAAATAAAATAGAGATATACTGATATATCATGCTCACAGAAAACAAGTCAATATTGTTAAGATGTCAGCTTTTGACCAAAAAGATATTGATGCAACCCAATTTTAATGAAAATCTCATTAAGATTTTTTAATAGAAATTAAAGAGCTTATTCTAAAATTTATGTGGAAACACAAAAGACTCAGAACGGCAAAAATTATTTTGAAAAGAAAACCCCAAAGTTGGAAGACTTTTACTACCTGATTTCAAAACTTACATTAATCAAGAAAATGGTTGTGTTGGCCTGACGGTTGACTTGATAAAAGACCATGGAAGTTTTTTGTAGTGATCACAGTGCTCTGTCTTGACTTAGGACAGATACACACATCTGACAGAATTCATCAAATTAGACACTTAAAATTGATGCATTTTATTGTCTGTAAATTGCAGCACAATATTTTTGGCTTAAGAGACAAACAACTTTGCTCAATGGCCTTAAAAGCATTTAGACACAGCAGAAGACAGGAGTGTCGAACCTAGATCAGATCAACAGAAATGATCCAAACCAAGGCACAAAGAGAAAAAGAATCAAAGAGGAAAAAAAGTCAAGTAAAGTATCTGTAACCAGTCCAAAAAATATCAAACGAAGTAAAATACAGGCGAGTGGAGTTCCAGGAGGAAATGAGAGAGAGAATGGGGAAGAAAAGGTATTTGAAGAAATAATGGCTATTATTTTCCCAAATTTGATGAAAGACCTCAATCCACAGACCCAAGAAGCTCAGCTAAAGCAAAAAAAAAAGGGAAAAAAAAACCGGTAAAGGCAAAGAGCATCACGCCTAGGCTTATCATTCAAACTCCTGACAAGCAAATGTAAACCACACAGTGAAAATAGTCAGACCACCTCGAGGGAAAAAGTGGTAAGAATTATGGCTCATCAGAAACAATGACAGTCAGAAGACATCTTTAAATTCTGAAGGGAAAAAACACCAAACTTTCGGCCAAGAGTTCTATATCTAGCAAAAGTGTCCTTCAAAAGTGCACACAGAATAGACATTTTTAGATATACAAAAGCTGGGAGAATAAATCCATTGCCAGCAAGTCTGAACTACAAAAAATGTGACAGAAATTTTTTAGGCTCAAGGGAAATAGTACCAGATGGAGACTCTGATCCACAGGAAAGAATGACGATGCCAGAAAAAGTAAATGCGTGCAGGTTTGAATTGAAAAGAAACGTGCAGGGCGTTCCATGGGGTGTGCTGTGGTTTGGCAGGGCCGTGCAACCAGAGGCCTCTTGGTGGTGACTTCGGGCCTCTAAGGGCCTGTAGACTGGCTCCGAGCTGTGCTCTGGGCTCTTCCTGAAGGAGGTTTTCAAAGTCGTGTCAGCATTTCCTGAAAACGGAGTCTAGTCCCTGATGTGTAGTGTTCCTTGGGAGATGAAGGCATGAGCAGAAAAAGTTGTCACAGCTATTTGGTTTTGGAGAACTTTGCACTCTGTTAAAAAAATAAACAAAAAAACCAACTAACACCTATATAGAAAGACAAATAACTTGTTTTTCAACTTATCAAACTAATTGAAAGAGATTTGATAGCCTAGAGTCATCATCAAAAGATGCCAGACTTCATAAAGCGCCATCATGAGCAGAAAATACAGAGGCAGTCTGTGAAAACGGAAGAGCCCGCCTCTATGCCTCAGAGTGAAACCGATTCTGTAGAAAAAGAATTTAAAAATAGAAACATAAATGCGTAAAACTGGATCTATTGCTGATATTCAAGAAGCAAAAGCCACTAGAACATAAATCATAATCCATCAAATAATCAGGGGCTTTTCCAAATAGATCATTGTGACGGAGAGTTCCTCCCACATGGCCCTTCACCAAAGGATGCCATTCATCTTCAAGGAGATGCTGTCAGTCTTCTAATCATATTTTAGCCTTTGCTCCCAGAATTTGTTGTTCCAGCTTCTACAAATTCAGCATTTCTTTTGCTGAGGAACCACAAGATGAAGGTGCCTGTGTTTTCCTGAGCTTCCAGAAACAAGCACGGATCCCTCCCTTCCATCACCCCAAGAATGGCTTCTGCCAAGGGTTCTTTCTGGCCTACCTCACCATTCACTGACAACAGGAATAGCATCCTTCGAGAGATGTGGGTCATTTTCTTCTCCCATGTGCTAGATTTCACCCCACCACCCTGCCATTCTGAAAATAACACTGAGTTACCTTTATGGTTGAATTTCAGTCTTCAAATGACCAACTAATAAACATCTAGAACCACAGAAATAAATTTAAGATGTTTTGTCTTTTTTCAAGGTAAATTTTGGATTCTGTCTCATCTTAACTCAGGAAACTACTATTACTTAAGTGATTATGGATGGAAGCTCTACAATTATAATTCTTAGGGTAAGATTTTGTAAATAAAGTTGTTTAAAATAATTTTTTTAAATGAATGTTCTGATTTTCGGTTTCTGGTTTGGCGTGAAAGGAGACTGGCAGTCATCACTCTGTGCCAACAACAAGTGATAAGCTGAACAAACTGAAAAACCAACTGCTCTTCTTAGATCCATCAGAGAAGTGAGGGCACAGGGAAACCACTGCCCCCAGACTCAGGAGACAGACGGGCAAACACAGACACTCACACGTGCCTGGAGCAGACACCCACGAGCAGCACCGCCAGGATGGAGAAGCCCAAACTGTCGCTGATGCGTTCTGGAGGCTCAGCACGGACAAGCCTGAGAGTTAAACGCTCCGGGGAGGCCCCCACACACTTGGGAGTTTACCTCCAGGAGCTGGACCTGGGTCTCACAGTGAACACTGCAGAAAAACCCCATGTACTTCCAACAGGGAGAAGGGAAAAAGAAACCTTTTGAAATGCACCAGAGCACTCTGTCCTTCTTAAGGCCTGACCTCAAGAGAAGCTATTTCACCAGAGCCTAGACTATTGGGGTGTTTTTAGAGCCAAACCAAACTGAGGGAGAAGAACCACGCAACTCCAGCCACCTCTAGCCTTCCACATGGAGGCAAGGAAATACCAAACCCTGGCCAGCCCTGGTGGTCTAGTGATTAAAATTCGTGTTCTCACCGCCACGGCCCAGGTTCATTTGCAGTCAGGGAGCCACACCCCCATCTGTTGGTTGTCCCACTGTGGTGGCTGCATGTTGCTGTGATGCTGAAAGCTATGCCACTGCTATTTCATATCCCAGCAGCGTCACCCATGGTGGATGGGTTTCAGCAGAGCTTCCAGACTAAGACAGACTAGGAAGAAGGACCTGGCCACCTAATTCTGAAAAAACTGGCCATGAGAACCCTGTGAACAGCAGTGGAGCATCATCTGATAGAGCACTAGAAGGTGAGAGGATGGCACAGAAAGACCAGGCAAGGTTCCCCTCTGCTGGACACAGGGTGGTAGGAGTCAGAATTAACTCAAAGGCATTAATGATGACAGCCTACTCTAGACTCCCACGTAGGAGAAGGGAAATACCCAAACCCAGCCCACTGCAGCCATCTTGTCACACCTAAAGGGAGCATGGGAATCCTGAGAAGCACACACGACGTTCCCAGTCCAGAGGCACACGCTCACTAAAAGCCTGAGCCCTAAACACAGCACTACAGAATGCACTTAGTACCTTATCACTCAAGGCCTCGCTGCTGAAGGCCCTTTTAACAAGCGCATCGTGTCTGGTTATTAAGAAAAACTTACAAGGCATACTAAGAGGCCAAAGACACAGTGTGAAGAGACAAAGCAAGCACCAGAGTCAGACCCAGATATGGCAAGGATGTTGGAATTACCAGACCAGGAATTTAAAACAATTCTGTTTAATATACTAAATGCTCTAATGGGTAAAATAAGGCACATGCAAGAACAGGTGGGCGACGGAAGCAGAGAGATGGAAATTCTAAGAAAGAATCAAAAATAAATACTAGAGATTAGAAACAATGCAACAGAAATGAAGAACGCCTTTGATGTACTCATTAGTAGCCTGGTCATGGCTAAGGAAAAAAATCTGAGGGTGAGGATATGTCCATAGAAGCTTCCAAAATGGAAAAGCAAGGAGAATAAAAGACTGAAAAAACTCAACAGAACAGAATACACAAGAACCATGGGACAACTACAAAAGGTGTAACGTGTGTGTGATGGGAAGACTAGAAGGAGAAGAAACAGAAAAACAAACAGAAGAAATATTGGAGGCAATAATGACTGAGAATTTCTCCAAATTTACTGTTAGACAGCAAACCACAGGTCCGGAAAGCTCAGAGAACACCACACAGGATAAATGCCCAAATGAACAGCAACAACAACTACACCTGGGCACATCATATTCAAACTGTAGAAATTAAAGATGAAGAAAAAATGCCGAAAGAAACCAGAGGAAAAAAGATCTTACCTATGGAGGAGAGAAGATAAGGATTACATCTGAATTCTCAGAAGCCACACAAGTAAGAAGAGAGCAGAGTGAAATATTTAAAGCGTTGAGAGAAAAAACCCACCAAACCAGAGTTCCATACCCTGTGAGATTGTCCTCCGAAAGCGAAGAGGGAAAGACTTTCTCAGACAAACAAAAGCGAGGGAACTTGTTGGCAGTAGACCCGCCTCATGGAAAATGTTAGGGGAAGTTCTTAAGAAAAAAGAAAAGTGATATACAGTAGTGCCCTTATCCACAGGGAACACATTCTGAGACCCCCGATGCATGCCTGAAACCACGCATAGTACCAAACCCTATATGTACTAAGTTTGTTCATAGGCAAACACACCTATGGGAAAGTTTAATATACACATTAGGCACAGTGAGAGATTAACAACAATAATAGAATGATTATAACAACATACTGTAATAAAACTTACTGTAGATCTTAGCAACCTCAGCATATCATTTTTTTCTTTCCTTATTAAGTCGAGAACTTTCACCATTTCACCTAGAGGAAGCACTTTCCTGCATCTCTTTGCCATATCTGAATTGCCATCATCACTACTCTCGCTCTTTAGGGTCAGTATCAAGTAAAATAAGGGTTACTTGAACACAAGCACTGTGGTACTGTGACAGTCGATCTGATAACTGAGACGGCTGCTAAGTAACCAACAGGTGGGCAGCACACACAGCACGGACACAGAAGACAAAGGGGTGGACCATGTCCCGGATGGGATGGAGCAGGAGAGAGTGAGATTTCATCACACTACTCAGAAAAGCGTGCAATTTCAAACTTATGAATTGTTTGCTTCTGGAGTTTTCCATTTAATATTTTCTGACTGTGGTTGACTGTGAGTAACTGAAACCATGGAAAGCAAAACTGCAGATAAGGGGGAGCTACTGTAGGTCAGAAACTCAGATCTACGTAAAGAAAGGAAAAGCGTCAGAAAAGAATAAGTGTAGGTAAAATAAAATCTTTTCTTTTTCTTTTTTTCTTTTTTTTTGAGGAAGATTAGCCCTGAGCTAACTGCTGCCAATCCTCCTCTTTTTTCTGAGGAAGACTGGCCCTCAGCTAACATCTAAGCCCATCTTCTTCTACACTATATGTGGGACATCTACCACAGCATGGCTTGATGAGCAGTGCCATGTCCACACCCAGGATCTGAACCAGTGAACCTCAGGCCGCCAAAGCAGAACATGCTCACTTAACCGCTGTGCCACCGGGCTGGGCCCAAATCTTTTATTTTTCTTATTCTTAATAGATCTAACAGATAACAGTTTGTTCAAAATAATAATAGCAACGATACATTCAATTATGAATGCAGATCTATGTCTGTTTCTCTCTATGTGCTTAAGTATGTTTACGTGTAAGTGACAGCAGTGATAAGGAACAGGAGGGAGAAATTGGGGACATTTTGTTATTAGGAGATACTGGCACTACCTATGAATTGGTATAATGTTATTTGAAAGTGGACTTGGATTAGTCGTAAATGTATATTGCAAAATCTAGGGCAAACACTAAATAAAGATTTTTAAAAGTATAACTGATATGCTCATAAAGGAGAGAGAATGGAATCATAAAATGCTCCACTAAAACTACAAAAGGCAGAAAAAGAGTGGAAGACAAAAAGAGAAATAAAGAACAAGGGCAACAAATAGAAAACAGTAACAAACATGGTAGATGTTAATCCACCTACATCAGCAATCACTTTAAATGTCAATGGCCTAAACACACCAATTAAAAGACAGAGATTTTCAGAATGGATCAGAAAACAGGACTCAACTATATGTTGTTGACAAGAAACCCACTTTAAGACTCATACAGATGTAGTACCTGTAGTTAACAATACTGCATCATATACTTAAAAATTTGCTGAAAGTAGATATTATGCTGTGTTCTTATTACAAAAAAAAATAGTAAACAAAAGGAGTTGGAGGGAACTTTTGGAGGGAATGGATATGTTTATGGCATAGATTATGGTGATGATTTCATGGACGTATACTTATATCCAAACTCGTTAAGTTGTATTCATTAAACATGTACAACTTTTTTGCATGTCAATTATACCTCAATAATGTAGTTTTTTAAAAATATTTTTTAAGGCTTCCTCTGTAAAATTTGCTATAATGGCTACAAAGAAAAGAATATTATCATTCATTTACAGACACACTGTATTATCCAATGAGTGCTAAAAATCAAAATTATATTTTATCAATTGATGCCTTAAAATTGATTAAGGAGCTTCTTTGCTATAAGGATATAACCCTTCTTTGACAAAATATGTCAAAATATTTAAATGTTGACCAATAAAAGAAAATTGATTAAAACAAACAAAAAAGTAAATGGATAGATAAAGATATATCATGCTAACACTAATCACAAGAAAGCAGAATAGCTAGATTAATTTCAGACACAGCATATTTCAGCCAAGGAAAGTTATCAGAGATAAAAAGGGGCCTTACATAATGATAAAGGGGTCAACTTGCCAAGAATATTTAACAATCTTTAATGTGTATATGCCTAACAATACAGTGTCAAAATATGTGAGGCACAAACTGATAGAACTACAAGGAGAAATAGATGAGTCCACTATTATACTTGGAGATTTCAATACCCTTCTATGAGAAATGGACAGATTCCCCAGGTGGAAAATCAGTAAGCACGTAGTTGAATTCAACAGCATCGTCAATCAACTGGACATAGTTGACATCTATAGACCACTCCATCCAACAACTATAGAATACACATTATTGTCATGCTCGTGTGGAACATTCACCAAGATAGATCATACTATGGGCATAAAACACACTTCAGCACAGTTAAAAGAATAGAAATCATGCCATGTCTGCTCTCAGACCACAATGGAATTAAACTAGAAATCAATAACTGAAATATAGCTGGAAAATCCCAAAATATTTGAAAATTAAACAACATACTTCTAACTAACAAATAGACCAAAGAAGAAATCTCAAGATAAATTTTTAAAATATTTTGAACTAAATGAAAATGAAAACACAGCTTATAAAAATTTGTGGGATGCAATGAGATTGGTGCTAGAGAAAAATTTATAGCATTGAAAACACATATTAAAAACTAAGAATCCTTTTCAATGGAACAGAATTGAGAGCCCAGAAATAAAACCACACATCTATGGACAGCTTATCTTTGACAAAGGAGCTGAGGGCATACAATGGAGAAAAGAAAGTCTTTTCAACAAATGATGCTGGGAAAACTGGAAAGCCACATGTAAAAGAATGAAAATTGACCATTCTTTTTCACCATTCACTAAAATAAACTCAAAATGAATCAAAGACCTAAAGCTGAGACCTGAAACCATAAGGCTTCTGGAAGAAAACGTAGGCAGTACACTCTTTGACATCAGTATTAAAAGGATCTTTTCGGACACCATGCCTTCTCAGAGAAGGGAAACAATAGAAAGAATAAACAAATGGGACTTCATCAGACTAAAGAGCTTCTTCAAGGCAAATGAAAACAGGATTGAAACAAAAAAACAACCCACTAACTGGGAAAAAATATTTGCAAGTCATATATCTGACAAAGGCTTAATATCCATAATATATAAAGAACTCTCGCAACTCAACAACAAAACATCAAACAACCCAATCAAAAAATGGGCTGGAGACATGAACAGACATTTCTCCAAAGAAGATATACTGATGGCCAATAGGCACATGAAAAGATGCTCATCATCGCTGATCATCAGGGAAATGCAAATCAAAACTACACTAAGATATCACCTTACACCCGTTAGAATGACAAAAATATATAAAACTAATAGCAACAAATGTTGGAGAGGTTGCGGAGAAAAAGGAACCCTCATACACTGCTGGTGGGAATGCAAACTGGTGCAGCCACTATGGAAAACAGTATGGAGATTCCTCAAAAAATTAAAAATAGAACTACCATACGATCCAGCCATCCCACTACTGGGTATTTATCCAAAGAGCTTGAAGTCAGCAATCCCAAAAGTCCTGTGCACCCCAATGTTTATTGCAGCATTATTTACAATAGCCAAGACGTGGAAGCAACCTAAGCGTCCAGCAACAGACGAGTGGATAAAGAAGATGTGGTATATACAATGGAATACTACTCAGCTGTAAAACAGAACAAAATCATTCCATTTGCAATAACATGGATGGACCTTGAGAGAATTATGTTAAGTGAAATAAGCCAGCGAGAGAAGGATAATCTGTGTATGACTCCACTTATATGAGGAATTTAAAATTATGGACTAAGAACAGTTTAGTGGATACCAGGGCAAAGGTGGGGTGGGGGGTGGGCACAAAGGGTGAAGTGATGCACCTACAACATGAATGACAAACATTAATGTACAACTGAAATTTCACAAGATTGTAACCTATCATTAACTAAATAAAAAAAATTTTTAAATGTTAAAAAAACAACAACTAAGAATCATTTAAGATCAATCATCTAAGCTTTCATCTTAGGAAACTAGAAAAAGAAGAGCAAATTAAATAAAAAATAAGCAGAAAAAAAGAAATATTAAAAATTATAGCAGAAATCAAAGAAATTGAGAACAGGAAATCAATAAAGAAAATCAAGAAAACCCAAAACTAGTGCTTGGAAAAGATCAATAAAATCAATAAATCTCTAGCCAGGCTAACTAAGAAAAAAGATGGAAGACTCAAATTACTAATATTGGCAATGAAAGAAGGGATATCACTATAAACCAATGAGCATGAAATGTATAATAATGAATATCATGAACCACTTATGCCCACAAATTGGAACCTAGATGAAAATAACCAATTCCTTGAAAGACACAATCTGCCAAAATTCACATAAGAAGAAATAGACAATTTAAATAGCTCAATATCTACTAAAGAAATCAAATTCGTACATAATGACTTTCCGAAAGAGAAAGCACCAGACCCAGATGGGTTCACTGGTAAATTCTACCAAACATTTAAGGAAGAAATATATCAATTTTCTAGAATCTCTTCTAGAAGACAGAAGCAGAGAGACTATTTCCTAAGTCATTCTATGAAGTTAGCTTTACCCTAAGACCAAAATGAGACGAAGACATCACAAGAAAAGAAAACTACAGGCCAATCTCTCCCATGAACCTAGATGCAACTCCCCAGGAAAATATTATCAAATCAACTCCAATCATGTATAAAAAGAATTGTAGTCACCAATCAAGTGGGATTTATCTCAGGTATGCAAGGAAGCTCAATATTTGAAAATCAATTAATGTAACCCATCACATCACCAGGCTAAAAGAAGAAAAATCACATGCTCATATCAATAAATGCAGGAAAAGCATTTGAGAAAATCCAACACCCATTCATGATAAATAAAAAAAAAAAACTCTCAGCAAACGAAATAGACAGGGACTTTCTCAACTTGATAAAGAACATCTACAAAAACCCTACAGCTATTACACTTAATTTTGAGAAATTAGAAGCTTTCTCATTAAGATTAGGGGCAAGGCAAGAAGGCCCCCTCTCACCACTCCTTTTCAAGATTGTACTGGAAGTCCTTGCTAATGCAATAAGACAAGAAAAGGAAACAAGAGGTATATAGGTTGGTAAAGAACAAATAAAACTCTGTTTGCAAATGACATGATTGTCTCTGTAGAGAATCTGAAAGAATCAACAACAAAAAATCTAGAACTAATAAGCAATTATAGCAAGGTTGCAGCATATAAGTCAATGTGTACAAGACTCATTTGCTTTCCTATATACTACTAATCAACAAGTGGAATTTGAAGTTAAAAACACAATAACATTTAAATTAGCATCCCTCAAAAAAATACTTACATATAAATCTAATAAAAAATGTAAAAGATCTACATGAGGGAAAACTACAAAACCCTGACCAAAAAAATCAAAGAAGAATTAAATAACTGGAGAGATATTCCATGTTCATGGATAGGAAGACTCAATATTGTCAAAATATGGGTTCTTCCCAACTTGATCTATGGATTCAATGCAATTCCAATCAAAATTCCAGCGAGTTATTTTGTAGATATCAACAAACTGATTCTAAAGTTTACATGGAGAGGGAAAGACCCAGAAAAGCCTATGCAATATTGCAAGACAAGAACAAAGTTGAAGGAGTGACATTACCTAACTTCAAGATTTACTTACAAGACTTACTTTAAGAATTACTTACAAGCTACAGAAATCAAAACAGTGTGGTATTGGCAAAAGTATAGACCAATAGATCAATGGAACAGAATAGAGAGCCTAGAAATAGACATAAATATAGTCAATTGATCTTTGACAAAGGAGTAAAGACGACAGAACAGAGAAAATGTAGTCTTTTCAACAAATGGTGCTGGAACAACTGGATATCTACATGTAAAAATGAATCCAGAAATAGAATTACACCCTTCAAAAAATCTGAATTATAGACCCAAAACTAAAATACAAAACTGTAAAGCTACTAGATGATAACAAAGGAGAAAACCTTGATGACCTTAGGTAAGGTGATGACTTTTTAGATAAAGCACCAAAGGCACAATCCATGAAGAAAATAATTGATAAGCTGGACTTCATTAAAATTAAAAACTTCTGCTCTGCAAAAGACATTGTCAAGTGAATGAGAAGACAAGCTGCAGACTGGGAGAAGGTATTTGCAAAAGAAATATCCGATAAGAGACTTATCCAAAATATACAAGGTACTCTTAAAATTTAGCAATAAGAAAACAAACAACCCAATTACTAAATGGCAAAAGACCCTGACACCTCACCAAGGAAGACACATGGAAGGCAAACAAGCACATCAAAAGATGCTCCACATCACATGTCGCTAGGGAATTACAAATTAAAACAACAGTGACATACAACTACACACCTATTAGAATGGCTAAAATCTAAAACAATAACACCAAATGCTGGCAAGGATGTGGAGCGATAGGAGCACTCATTCGCTGCTGGTGGGGACACAGAATGGTACGGCCACTTTTGATGACAGTTTGGTGGATTCTGACAAAATTAAACATATTCTTACCATAAGACCTAGAAATCACACTCCTTAGTATTTACGCAAAGAGTTAAAAACTTATGTCCAAACAAAAATATGAATGTGAATGTTAATAACAGTGTCATTCATAATTGCCAAAACTTGGAAGCCACCGCGATGTCCATGAATGAGTGAATGGATAAATAAGCTGCGTCACATTCAAATGATGTGTTATTATTCAGCACTAAAAAATAAAGAGCTATCAAGCCATGAAAAGACAAAGAGGAACTTAAATGTCTATTCCTTAATGAAAGAAACCAAACTGAAAGGCTACATACTGTATGATTCTGGCTATACGACAGCTGAAAAGGCAAATCTATGGAGACGGTAAAAGGATCAGTGGGGGCCAGGGCTTCCAGAGGAAGGAGATGCGGATGGGCAGAGCACAGAGGATTTTCAGGGCAGTGAGTCTACTCTATATGATGCTGCAATGGTGGCTGTATGTCATTATGCACTTGTTCAAACATAGAATATACAACACCAAGAGTGAACCCTAATGTAAACTATGGACTTTGGGTGATAATGATGGTAATGTAGGTTCATCGATTGTAACAAAGGTACATCTCTGGTTCAAGATACTGATACTGGGGGAGGCTATGTGTATGTGGGGGCGGAGGGTATACGGGAAATCTCTGCACCTTCTGTTCAATTTTTCTATGAACTCAAAACTGCTCTAAAAATTAAAATCTATTTTAGGGGCCGGTCCCGTGGCTGAGTGATTAAGTTCACACACTCTGCTTCAGGAGCCCGGGGTTTGTGGGTTCAAATTCTGGGCATGGAACTACACACCACTCATCAAGCCATGCTGTGGCAGCGTCCCACATAGAAGAACTAGAATGACCTACAACTAGGATATACAACTATGTGCTGGGGCCTCGGAGAGGAAAAAAAAGAGGAAGATTGGCAACAAATGTGAGCTCAAGGCCAATCTTCCTCACCAAAAAAAAGCCTACTTAAAAACAATGTGCAAACAAAACTTTAAAAAAATGCATCTTCTAAAAACCACAGTGATACAGCACTGCAAGTTCACTAGCATGACCAAGATGAAATATCTGTTGGAGAGTACGTGGGGCACTCAGACCCTCACATACAGCTGTCAAGGGTATAAGAGTACAACCACTTATAGCTGTTGAGCGGTTTCTGAAATGTTAAACATACATCTACCCGGTGACCCAGCAAATCTGCCCCCTATATTTATCCAAAATAAGTGAAAATATGTATTCACAAAAAGCCTTTTCCCAAGAGTGTTCAGAGCAGCTTTATTCACAATAACACCAAATTTGGGAAAACCTTGATGTCCACCAACAGATACATAAACTGTGATGTATTCACACAGTGGAATCGCCTCCACAATTACAAGGGAGAAACTACCTAGTCACACAACCCGAATCTTACAAATGGCTGAGCGAAAGAAGCCAGGCACAAAGAGTGTGCGCTGTGTGCTTCCATTTATGCAAAGTTCCGGTGCATGCAAGATGGTGGAGGGAATGATGGGCAGGAGCGTGGAGACCCATTCTGGGAGGAGGCACATGTTCTATTCTGATGTGCATGTGGTGGGTACGCTTGACCTGCAGTGTAGATTACACCTCAACTTGCAGAGGGCGTGTTCTCTGCTAATTGCCCTTCCCCACTGGCACATGTTGGCTGCTGAGACCAGCTCCTAATCCCTCTGACTGTACGCAATAAGAAAGGGAAGTCCAGTGTTTGGATTCCGGACAAAGGCAGGCTCTGGGGAACTATTCTGAAGAATACAGCTCCAGCCAAGAGCGAAGGGAGGGCCTGTGCTCTGCCTGAGCCTCCACCCTCCTCCTGGTGCACCGCAGCCCTCCTGGCCCACCAGGGCGGCAGCAAAGGCCAGAGAGCACAGCCGCGCTGTCGCAGCAAGGCAGCTGCAGACAGGAGTGCTGAAGGCAAAGCTTTTCCACAATATTTTGCCATTGTAGACAGTGAAACACGTTCCTCAAGTCTCACTCTGAGACTCTGAGCTCTTCACAATGATTGAAAGTTCTGCTTTCAGACTCAACGGGGAAGTGTCATCTTTGGTGACATAAGGCAATGATCTAGAGGGAACAGGGGATCATTCATCTTCTCCTTGCTGGGGGAAGCTGTGCACACCGTAGAGACAGCATGGCACCTCAGCGATAACCACTCACCTCCTTAAACTCGCCCAAGTGGCACATCGCGTGCCAGCCTGCTGCGTTCGAGCCACATGTGGTGGACTGGCAGGCTTCTGCTGATGCGGATTGTTGGGCCCACTGAGCTGCCAACACTGAAAAACTGAGGGCTTCACATAAAATTCTGGATTTCCAGTTTCTGTAGAGAAATCAGAGCAACAGTGAAAAATGTAACTATTATAAATACAGATAACTCTGTCTGAAATCCCTCGTGACAAGACCCACTGGCATTAAGTAGGGGCAGCTCTCTTGGACGAGGCTGTGCCTCCCACACTTGCCCACAGCCCCGCCTGGCCCACTTTTCCCCTCGAGTCGTTGTTGAACTCCTAGCTTAAGGTTTTCTTTAAATTGTAGCCATTTGACCTTCTCCACATCCAAGAGCCCAGGAGAAAATTTTCCATTGGCAATAAAGCAACTTTTCATAGAAAATTGCAAAAATTAAACCACAGAGCCAATTACCTCCTGAGCTGCTCACACAACGTTTCTGGGTGGATGGGCTGTGACCTTGAGAAATCTCCCGCCCCTCCCTGAGTCTCAGTTCTCTGACCTGTAAGATCAGGAAATGAGGCTCCCGTCTGCACCGGCTCGTTCCTCCAGGATAATACATCTAACCCTAACTGCCTTGGCGGACGCGGCCCCTCCTCACCTGGGAGGCTGTTGAACACGGCTCGACCTGCTTGTCACCCAATTTGTTCAGAAAAGCGCGTGTTCATCCAATCTTCCTCCGCGGCAAAGCTGGCGTGTGAATGACCACTCAGAGCGGCCAGCACTTAGGCATATTGAGCTCCCTACACTGCTCAGGGCAAGAGGGAAGGGAGGGGCCCTCCTCCGGGTGCACCTCGGCCCGCCGGCCCCCCAGGGCTGCAGCAGTGACCCCTCACATCAAGGGCAGACTTAAACATTAAAACTCTGTTGACTCTTGCCATGAAGTTTCCCCAGACCCGTTCATTTATATTCAGGTTGCTAGTGAAGCAGAAGAACAGGTTTGACAAGCACACAGAACCTCAGGACAAGCAGGTCAGGAGCGCTTGTGGAGGAGCCAGACGCTGCGGAAGGCTGGCGCTTCCTTCAAGCACTGGCACATCGAGCGGGCTCACAAAGCCCTCGGCACGCCTGCAGATGAAGCCTCATTTGCTGCTAAACTTCAGTTTATATCAACATAAGATCACATACATGACCTTAAATACATGACCTTACAGAGGCAAAGCGTCTACTCACACAGGTTACAAGTATACAACCAAATGACAGACAGTGTGCTGACCACTTCACAAACGCACAAGATCTCCTGCAGTCCGTAGAAGGCGCCACTGTACACAGGAGGAAACTGAGGCTCGGAAAGGTAAGACAACACATCCAGGATCACACAGCTAGGTGGGTAAGCTCCTAGTTGATGTGGGTTCGGCGAGCCAAGGAGTCGAAAGAAAGATTTCTTGGGCTCTCAAGGTCTGGCAGTAGTGCTCCTTTATTCAGGGAATAGCATGAGGACAGGACCCATGGGCAGTAAGTGCTGCAGGCATGGGGACAGGACCCATGGGCAAGAAGAGCTGCAGGCGTGGGGTCAGGACCCATGAGCAGTGAAGGGCTGCAGGCATGGGGACAGGACCCATGGGCAGTAAGAGCTGCAGGCATGAGGACAGGTTTCCACGTCAATCCATACTGACCCACAGCAGAGCCGTTTTCAAGCGTTCCCGAGAGGGAGCTGTATGGGTGGGCTCCCCCTGCTGTTCTCCTTCCAATCCCCAGCACACACACACACACACATACACAGCCAGAGCTCATGCAAGGGTACCAACACTGATGGCCTCGGGAACGCCACACCTTGTCAGGGTTTACAGAGTCATGATGCTCTGGAGTGGGGTTGTGAGTATAGGCCGGTCCTGTCTCTTTCCTAGGAAACAGGTGTGAGGAGGGAGCTACAAGAAACACGCACAGCTGCCCGGCTGGGGCACCCAAGCCTCTGCCTCTGCCTGATGCAGCTCAAAACTGCGTGACCACCCCCCCACCCCGCACCCACAGGTGCCACAGGCTGCAGGCTGCATGGTGACACGGAGATGCTACATAATCAGTGCCCAGAACCTGCAAGGAGATAAGCGCACGGTCACAGGCACACACGTCTTTTCAAGGCGGCTGTGGTGAGCGCACAACTGCGCACTCTCAACCACCGTCCGTTCAACGGTAACTAGCACTCACTGCGGGCAGCCTGCCGGGGACAGGCCCCTCAGTGGAGGGGAAGGTGGCTTCTGCACCGGGCGGGTAGGGCCCGGCCCCATCGGACACCGAGGAGGCCGTGTCACTTGCATGCTATCGATGAAACTTTCCAGTCAGTAGTGGAGTGCCACAACAGAGCCGGCGGATTTGACAAACAGATGCAGCCAGAATGTATCAGAACAGATGGTCAGAGCACGTCACCCTGGAGAAAGATGTCTTTGTTGGGTCTTATCTTGACGCAGCCCCCCACAGTCCTCAGAAGGCGGGAAAAGCAACAGTGCAGCTTGCACGGGGGTCACGAAGTTTCTTCCCTGAAGTAGCACGTGTCATTGCCAATCATTTTTCACTGGCCTAAACAAGCCTCATGCTACATCTGCTCATTCCGTTCTCCAAGGTTCGAAAGGTTAGAGCCTGGCCAGCAGGTCCGCATGTTTCCCCCCGCCCAACCCCCGCCGCCCCTGGCTTAGTGTTAAGGAAGGGCACTAGGGCTCTTGACGTGGCATTCTGTGGAGGAGGGGAGCGTGAATGCGGCTGATTTCAGTACAGCTCGTGGCTGACACTGAGAGCTTCTCCAGACCTCATGCCTCAACCAGCGGCTGCATTTCAGGGGCCACACAGCTGGTAATAAGTATGACAGTAAAATGTATCGTCCTCTGTTTCAAGTTTTATTTTCTAAGCATTGTTATAAAAAGATAACTGTCACAAAAAGCTTCATTCAGTTTTTCCAGGTGCCTCTCTGCATACTTTGATTTTCAAATTATTCCTTTTTTAAATGCCTTTTCTGTTATCATCCTGTTAGAATTCTCTTCCACTGTCACTTAGTGAACCTCGACCGGAGTCTCACTCATCAACGGCTTTGCGTGGCATTTGAATATTTCTCCATCATCACTTTAATTAACTGCATGAAATTTTGCTCCATTCTCACGATCTGCGGTTTTACTTTGAACCGTTTGCATTTTGTAGTCAGAGGTTTACAGCAGCCCACAAGGAGCAGGAGACTGGAGAAGAACATGGTCACGTCGGAAGGATGGAGACAGTGTCAAAGGAAGGAGGGCTGTTCAGCGGTGACTAATTTTATAAGGGCCAGAATAGCATCTGTCACAGCTTTTCAAATGATAAATTACCAAATAATGATAAGTTATCAGATAATAATAAAAATCAGACTCTTCCTCTTGCGCCAAAGAAGACTTGCTCCTAACAGAACGTGCAGAGTTTTGCGTAAATTTTCCTTCCGCGGACTGTCTATATTTGTCTGTGAAGCTGACGAAGCTGGTCACACCAGTGACATTTATGAAGCACTCACAGAATGCTTAGAACACTTTAAGGGTTCAGACTTGTCACGGTCCTCGGTATGCCTGTCTGAATTCAGAAACGCCAGGTTGGTCTGAAGGGAGCCTGGTCAGAGATGCCACTGCTGCGGTGAGCCAGCCCCCACCCCTAGGTCAACCCCGCCCTGATCAAACCTCCTCCTCGTTTCCAGGTTAAAGGAACAGGGGCCGGGTCCTCCACTCATCCGAGTGTCCCAGGAGGGCCTGGCTGAGAAGCTTGCTCTCCCATTTGTTTCTCTAACGTACCCACACAGAACGCTTGTGTCAGTTCTGTAGCATAAGGATGCGCCCGCGCGTCACGCCTCCTGTCTGTTCTTTAGTTAGTAATTAAGTATGTGCCGCTACAGATGTGTCGCAGGAAGATCTCATCTAAGTCCTGACAAAGAACCAAAATTATTCCTATAATTTATCATCCAGCCATGGTGAATGCTAACGAGGACACACCCTGATTGGAATTGTCAGGAGCATTTGCACCGTATCCTACCAGGGAGCAGCTCCTCTGCCGGACGCCGCCTCTCACACCAACTGCAAAGACCATTGGCTGCCCTACAGGAACAAACTGAAACAAGCATTTCCGCCTCCCCCTTTTCTCCGGCAGCCTCCAAAGGGTCGCGAGGTTTTCTGTGGGTTTGGGGGGAGTTTGGGGGGATGAGGGAGGTGGTGGTTGTCGTCAGCTTGTGTTTTAAAGCCTTTCGGAGAGCAGGAAAGAGATCCGTCTGCGGGGCCCGCCCTCCCAGCATCAGACGCTGGGGCCAGGTGCTCCGCTCCCACACAAGATTCTTTCCTGCCCGGAAGGAAACCACTGGCCGTTTGGGTCGGGTCCACTGGAAAATGGCCCTGCTTTGGAGAACTGGCACACTTGGAGTTTGGCTCAGACATCAAGGCACATTCTCCAATCTCCTTATTAGGCAGGGAGAGGGAAGGGTTTAGGAGACCAAAGAGTCTATGTTCTGTCGCTAGAATAAAAAAGAAGAGGCAACGCATTGGAACATACTGGAAAGAAGAGATATAACCCCCTCCCCAGGAAGAGCCTTCAGTTTCCCAGCCCTCCTGGCACCCGCATGGACAGTGTCAGTCCATAAGGAAAGAGCAAAGAGGGGAACACTCTACTGTCTTGTGGGCTTCCCAAGCAAGCTGTAAACCTACCCCCAACACTAACTTTTAATCCGTAAACATAAATAGGATTTTAATGCAGCATTTTGTCACGATACTCAATTTTCATAAATTACTTCTCTCAAGTTGTTGCATTGATTGGAAAAAGCATCAAGCACAAATCCATCTAATTATCTCTGAACTAAAGGCTTGGTGGGACCCCCCACCAAGGGGGGTGGGTCAGAGAGGTCTGATGCTGAAGTCTGCTGCAGCCAGAGCCGGTCGGCTCCAGCCCTTGGCACAAGTGTGGAGCTGGGCTCTGGGGTGGCCCGGTAAGCTCGGGAAAAGTCGCCCTGTGACCTGTTCGAGGATCCTTGGAAGAGACCAGAACTGACTGCTCACACGGGAAGCAGTCGGCTCCCTGTAGATCTGTATCATTATAATTGGCCAACTTTCTTCATGTTTTTTCCCACTGAGAGATACAGCTTTAGAGGGAGGAAGGATGGGATCTGCCTTCACACAACTTTGCTGGCCTTTTGCTTTCGGAGATTCCCTGCTCACACCAACTCATGCATCCACCTAGCTTCCTCAGGGGTAACTGCATTGCCAAGCTGGCAAGGCTGGGCCTAAGAGGTGAGGCCAAGATGCCAAGGTCTTGCTCAATTTGCTGTCTTTTCCACTCACACATCTAGAGACAGTGGCATTTCAGCCCTATGGCCTCTCTCAGAACCTCTGTAAGACTGGCTGGATGGTTCTGAGGGTTCAGTTGACTCTGGAATCCTCAGGAAGACCCCTGCTTCCACACAGGGTATCTGGAGCCACAGGCAGCTCTGTTTTTAAGCGCTTCTATCCCATATTCACCAAGGGTCATCTGTTAAGTCAACACTCAGGACAGTAGAGGGAGCAGGACTCACCACACCAACAGCTATTTTAAGGATGTCATGGAAATCTCCCTTCAGGAGGGAAAAGTGCCGAGAGCACACGTGCGGGGGAGGTGGATGGGGAGAGGGTGATATGCTCCTAAGGCAGAAAAATACGGACAAACAGGGAGCTTCTTGAGCCCACTGGATGATCCTTTCCCAAGAGAAAGTTATAAGACTAGATCATTTCATATATATTTGTGTATGAAGTTAAAATTACAAACATCTCATCAAAAGACACCATAAAACCACTGAAAACACAAAATCACCAATGGGGAGAATAAATTTGTATACCAAAAGTTGACAAAGGATTACTATCCAATAGAAATAAAGAACCCAGGGCCAGCCCCATGGCCAAGTAGTTAAGTTCACATGCTCTGCTTGGGCAGCCCGGGGTTTCGCCTGTTCGGATCCTGGGCAAGGACGTGGCACAACTCATCAAGCCATGTTGAGGCGGCATCCCACATGGCACAACCAGAAGGACCTACAACTAGAATATACAACTATGTACATGGGGGATTTGGGGAGAAGAAGGAAAAAAAAAAGAAAAAAGAAGAATGGCAACGGATGTTAGCTCAGGTGTCAATCTTTAAAAAGAAAAAGAGAAATAAAGAAACTTTACAAATAAAAAAGAAATAACATGAACAGTACAATTTCATAGAAGAAAAAACATAAATGGCCCATAAACATATAAAAAATGCTTAACCATGTGGGAAGCTCAGAAATACAATGAAAGACAATTTCGCTCCTACCAGACAGGCACAAGTGTGGAGGTCTGACAATTCCAAGTGCAGACAAGGAAGCAGAACAACAGAAATTCTCATGCACTGATGGTGGCAGTGTGTTGATTCAACCATCCTGGAAAACCATTTGTAATTACCTGATAAGCAAAATATGTGTGTCCCCTGTAACCCGATACTTCCAGTCCTAAATGAATACCCTAGAAGAGTGGTTCCCAAAGTGGCCATTACCACACCTGGGGGCAGTTTTGGAAAACTGTGGATGTCACAAAGAGTGAGAGGCACTACTGGCATTTAGTAGGTGGGGCCAGGAGTGCGAGGTGTCCTCCAGTTTCTGGGGCGGTCCCACGCAGAGGGGAATCAGCTTGTTCCACATGATCGTGTAATTTACGCAGGGGAGCATCTGTTCATACTTGTCTGATCCTGAAATCTGACTCTAACTTTGTGTTCCGTATAGAAAATTAGTTGTTTTCATGACTTTTAATATACTGAATTTTCTAGGAATGCAACTTCCTTCTAAGTAAAAGGCTGTGCTCTCTGTTGTTGTTGGGAACTTTGCCAGGAATCGGTGCACGTTTCACAGGATCTTGTCTCTGTTGGGAACCCTGCACATGGCATTTGGGTCACCAATTCCAAACACCTATGTCTGTTTGCATTTGTAGCTGGAAAAATTATGGAGATCCTACATACAGGTCTAAAGAATTTGACATCACTGTTCTGGCTTCTGGTGTAATTGCTCCCCCAAATTTACATATTGGTACAATCATCTTTTATTGTAAATTGCTTTGTTTTATTTCTCTTTTATATTACAGTTAGAGCATTAGACTGAGTGCTTGAAATTCTATGGGTAAATATGTTACAGTATAGCATCTAAGAAATTCATTACAAGACAGTATAAAGAACATCACAAACTATTTGTTATAAAAGGGGCACAGGTGTCGAGAACCACTGCTTTGCACTTGCATATGTATCCCAGAAGCTGCTGTGAAAGATTCATGGCAGCATGACTTATAAAAACAAAAACCTGAGAACAATCCAAATCTCCATTAACAGCAAACTGGAGAAATGCACGCATCAATGCATGTCGCGGAATACGATATAATGTGGAAATGTATGAACTACAGTCATTCATCATGTGGGTGAATTCTAAAAAATATGGAACAAAACCAGCATACTGCGAAACACATTTATACAGTAGAAACATTTCAATTTCAAAAATGGGCACAGCTAAAATTCTACTTAGGAACTCATGTGATGCCATAAAGTCATGAAGAGGAGTAAGGAATGGCAAACAGAAACTCCAGGACAGTGCTCCCTCGGGGGGCGGGGAGGGCCACACAGGGCGACGTTCTGTTTCTTAAATGAGATGGTAGGTGCGTGCCTCCTCGTTTCATTATTTTAAACTGTAAATACGTATATATACTTTAAGACGGAATGTATTTCACAATGTAAAAACTTTTAAAAATCAGTCTGCCACCCAGTCAGCCCAGCCTTGAGCCGAGTGGACTTTCCAAAGCTCATCTCAGCCTTGCTGTGCACTGGCAGAAAGGCACAGCTGCGGGTTGCCTCCTGCTCAGGACACACTCCCTGTGGTCTGTAAGCCCGGCCCCTGTCTGTGGACATCTGGCCAGCGGACGACGATGTCCATGTTGGCGTGAGGCTCGCCCTCCCGAGGAGCCTTCCCGGCGCCTGGACACCACTGGAGCCCGCGTGGGAGGGTTCTCTGCGGCCAGGGGGAGAAGGCTTTGGTCGCCCCCAGGGGAGGTTGGCGGAGCTGCCTGCCCTGAGAGAGTGGGTCTCTCCCTCTGGAGGGTCACCTATCCCCCTCCACTGCAGCCTCTACCCAAGGGCCAACAGCAACCACCCGGGCACCCGGGATGCCAGAGCAGTGCAGGGTTTTCGCAGCAGGACCTGGAAGCTCCAGCAAGGCCCCAGGCTGCGGGACTGGGCAGGTTTGGCAAAGCAGGAGCCGCTTCATTGGAGGAACGTGACTAAATGGGGAAAGGGAGAAGCTACACTCTCAGCACGAACCACAACACCTCCAGTGGGCCAGCGCCTGCCGGGCTCCGGCACGCCACGGGTGACAGGACAGTCCTCACCCTCGAGAAGCCCCGCTTGGCCTGTGCCCGGAGCCCCAGGGACTGCCAGCTCTGCACTGTGTCTCTGCGTCCCTGGTCCCTGGCATCACACCTGGAAAACTGAAGGTTGGTAACATGGAAGGACTTCAACTGAAGGAGAGCAAGTGAAAGAGAGAAGGAGAAGGCAGATTTGAGAGACGACAAATTGGCAGTTTAGACATTGAGGGCAGAGCCAGGAGCTCACACTGGGTTGAGAGACTCCCACAGTTTCCTCAGTAGAGAAAGTAGCGAGCTTGAAAGACGCACAGGAATCAGATGGGTGCACAGGGAGAGAGACAGGGGACTGGGACCCCGCAGGGTGTGGAAACGGTGGCACCCAGGCTGTGAGATGGGCAGCTCAGGGGCTGTCAGTCCCCGAGGCAGCAGTGGGGGGAGCAGGGGGAGCTAAGGGTCAACTGGTCAACCGGAGCCAAGTCATGGGGGCCTTGAACGCCACGCTAAGGTGCTGAGTGTCATTTTGCAGGCGACGAGGAGTTGTACCAGGTGTTTTTGTGTCCCTTCCTGGGCCCAGCTCAGATCTCAGTGGCATCCGTGGGGAGCAGCTCCCCTGCCCACGGCCGGTGCCCCACCTCAAGCACCTGCTGCGCTCTAGCCTTTCCTCCCCCGGCCTCTGTGCGTCTGTGGCATCCTCAGCTGCTCCCAGTGACTCCTGGAGGGCAGCCGAGTCCCCAGCCCAGGGTCACATGCCCAGGCCCAGCCCGCACAGAGGCGTCACATCTCGGGCATGCAGCAGTGGGTTTTCAGGGGAGCCTTGGCGGGACGCAGCCCCCATTGCCCACAGTGGCAACCAGCCCCAGAACCACTCTCCGCTGGATTCTCTGCCCTGTCTCACTGGCATGCTCCCTCGTTCCTGCTTCCCGGCCCCACCTCCAAGGCTTCGTGTCTGGCCATGCTTTGGGGAAAACCCACACTGAGCAGGAGTCGGGGACACGTCTGTGGGAAGGGGCTCCATTAGACTCGAGCCAGGGACAACGAATCTGACCACCTATGAGGGGAGGAACGGCAGGTGAGGTGGGAGGGGTGGGAGGGGTACAGAATGGGATGTGGTCGAGGGTCACAGAGAGAGAGAGACAGACAGACAGAGAGCGCGACAGAGACAGTGACACAGAGAGGCAGACAGCCATACGTGCAGGCTGGAATCAGGAGCCTCCTGCAGGTCTGGGCGGGAGTGGGAGCTGGAGAGGAAGCCCAGCCTTGGAGAGACGGCTGTGGGCAGCTCACCGCAGGGCCGAGGTGCTGGCTCTGCCTGGCGTGGCTCGAAGCCCTGAGACTAACTCATCCTGCTCTCTGCCTGTCCCCCTGCTTCTTGTTCGTCTCTGTCCCTTGACGGAGGGGGCAGGGAGGCAGAGGCGGTCGCTTCTTGGTTCAGAACGCACTGGGGCTGCCTGGCCACGGTGGCACAGCCTCACAGGACCAGGTGATGAGCAGCTGTCTGTCCCCTACACCTGGGATGACAGCTTCACAGCCACATAAATTATTCACATCTTGCCCAACACAAGCACATTCGTATGAGACAAATATCAACATTAATGTTTAATCTAGAAAGAGCCAGCCTGGGACACAATGCCAGGCACAAATGGCCCGACACGGGTCCTGGTGCAGGTAGGCCCAAAGGAGCTCTCATGGACAGGAAATCTAAACAGAACTGCTGAAAGCAATGACCGTGACCTGTCCCCATGGCTCTCTGCCCCTGGCTCTCACCCTGGCTCCACCTCACCCAGGCATGGAGCCTCAGTTCCCTCTTCTGTAAACTGGGGATGGCCCAGAAAACTGCTGTGGGCATTTAGGTGACACACATGACACACCCCGCCCAGGACCCAGCACACACACATGCTCCATCGGTGCCGGGCTTCGCGGCTGCCCACGTGGCAGGTGTCTCTGCTTTGCTCAGCTGTCCACACTCACACCATTTTACTCAGCTCGGTCTCTGCTTCTGTGAGACCTTTCCTGACCCCGAGCGGGACCAGCCCCCTCTGAGCCCCACACCCCGCCTCTGCGACGCTCTGTTGCATGGGATTGTGACTCTGTAAACGTCACTTAGTTCACAGGCCTTCCCAGGCAGCCCAGCGTGCACTCCGTCCTACCCGACGCGTTTCTGAGTCTTGTCGTGACTTGCGAGGATTCCCTTGTCCCACCTCTGGCACTAGATTGTGACAGGAGGGCAGCGACCTGGGGTTCTCCGTCCGAGTTCTGGATCTCCAGAAACAGATCTGAGACAAAGCCGGGCAGCAGGTCGTCTGTGCGGGAGGCGACGCTGGGAATCACGAGAGGGAGGGGGACGCCAGGCTGGGGAGGAGAAGCAGGTCCCCGTGGGGCCGGGCTCCCCCCGTCAGAGGGGCCGGGGGCTGTGGCTCGGAGTGTCCCACTCGGGTTCCCCCAGCTTCGCCCCCAGTGTCTGTGCCTGTGGGCCCGGTCCCTCCACTGGAGGTGACATCTCCCGCCCCCCACCCTCCGCAGAGCTTCCCACGTCTCTTGAGGCTCACGATGCTACTGTGTGGTGGATGTCCCCAACCTCGGCCCGGGGCTGCCTTCCAGTCGCTCACACACAGCTATGAAGCAGTTCCTGGGGCTGGGGAGGCAGGTGCCACATTCTGGAGATCTTTCTTCAAGAAGAACACCATCCAGCACTGGGTACAGGCTCTGAAGGAAGGAAGAAACTGCAGTGTGACAAGTGCGAGAAGGTGTGAGGAAAGTTCTAGGGATCACCAGGATCTGGGGGTGGGCAAGGAGGGAAGGCCTCCCAGAGGCGGGGCCCTTGGCTGGGTCTGAAATCATGCAGACACGGAGCAGGAGAAGGCAGGTCAGGCCAGGGGAACAGCAGGAACCCACCTATGTCAGCAAGAGGTTGGGGGCTGCAGGGGCATGTGAGGGCCTGCTGGGGCGGGGCCAGGGGGAGGCAGTGGGGTCTGTGGGGGCCTCGGCCCAAATCTGGGAACTTGGGGTGCACCGTGTAGCTGCCTACAAGCTGCTGAAGGACCTGAACCAACAGGTGACACAGTAAGATATGTGTTTTAAGAAGTTGATCCCTCTGGAAGCTGCGCAGGGGAGGGCGGGAGGGTGTGACAGGAGCAGGAAGACAGCAGCAGCAGGAGCAGGCGGGTCCAGGTGGGAGGGGCAAGGAACGCCTGAGCAGCCTTGGGGAGGGTGGGGGGAGGCCGACATGGACACGTAGGGCATAGTTCCAGGCCGAGAGGACGCTCCTGGGCTCCCACTGGCCGTGGGGAGAGACAGGACGAGGAAGGACACTTCCTGGCAGAGGGAACAGCCAGGCGAGGACACGGAGGGGCAGGCCAGATGCAGTGGAAGCCTTCGGTTTGCGCCCACCGGAGTGTGACTGTGATGAAATACTGAAATTGGGAGTGTTTGAAACCTCCATAGCAATTTAACATAGTAACAGAGTATGATGTTCAATCTAATAAAAAAAATTGGGGGGCTTGTACTTTAATTTCATTTTTCTCATAGCCCAGTTTTGGTTGAGTCTTGCAGAAGTGTTGGTCCGCGTCTGGGCAGAAGTCACACTGAGCCTTCCACCGCAGCTGAGCCGGGAAACATGGCCACGGGCCCCCCGTCGGCTCCTACTGCCCAGACACGCTCCTCCTCATCCCAGAGTTTAGTTTTCATTCATTATTTTCTCTTTACTCCAGGACAGTCCCTCACCCCACCCGAGGCCAGCAAGCAAAGCAGAATGCCCCCACCGCTCTGGCCCCAGGAGCGGGCGGCTGCAGCCAGTCCCAAGGCCAAGCGCGAGGAGTAGGAAAGGCATCGCGGCATCGCGGATCCCCACCTCCTACACCGGCTGCCGGCAGCCGAGCCCGCTGGAGGCCATCAATGTGGCTCAGCCACTAATGGACTTTCCGCACTCGACACGTCGTCCCCAGCACTATTTTTAACTCATTTGGGGTTTTGAATTGTCCAAATGCATTTTGATTTGTTTGTGAGTGTGGACGTGAATAGATCCTTTAGCGCTGTTTCTGTGCAGCTTCTCAGAGGTTCAGAAAGCGACCTCCTGCTGCTTCATTCACTTTGCTGAAAGCTGAGCAATTCTGCAACCCACCAACATGGGGCCGAGGGCCACCGAAACGCCCCCGCTACCGAAGCAGCCCTCCCAGGCAGGCTCATTTCCAACAGCAGCAACAGAGGCAGGACCACTTTCCTGGCAGGGCTCATCATGCGCCCCCCATCCTCGCCCAAAGAACACGCGAGCCCAGTGACCATTTGCTGAGCGCCTACTGTGTACAGGTGCTTAGGGAGCACACAGCATGGCCAGCGCGGTGGGGAACAAAGTAAGAGGCGTACGGTCCAGTCTCACAGACCCTGGAGGAATGCGAGTGTTGTGTGAACACGAATGTCGCCGAGTGACACACCGGTGCCCGCAGGCCGAGTCCAGCCGACGGATGCGCTTGTTGTAGCTGCATGCAGTTTAACATGGGGAACCTGTACCTAGAAACACAGATTTCCAAGTCCCCTTGTGTGGCAACCGCACAACCCTGTCTGGGGCCAGGAGCTGAAGCGTCCTGCTGCGGGCGTTTGGTGAACGTGGGGGGAGCAGTGAAGAAGACGGGGCCTCCCTCACTGGGATTCAGAGCTGGAAGCAAAGCCTGGGACACCCCAGAGTCAGGATGGGGGCCCGAGTGAAGCGGTTTAGACAGGACTAGAAGTTGGAGCTGGGCTGGCAGAGCCAGGGGTCCTGGAGGAGGTGGGCTTCGCAGAAGCCTCTGAAGAAACAGAGAGCACAGCCCGGAGTACAGGCTGGCCTGGTCCGTGCTCGGCCTGTCAGCTCCGGTCTGGCCCATCTGGGTGTGCTGCAGGCCGTGGCCATGGCTCTGCTCTGATCTCAGCTCTCCACGTTCTCATCCACCTACTGTGTATTTAGTACCCAAGAGTCAGTAGGCACTATTCTGGGGGACAACCGCAGAGCAACAGAGGCCAGGCCCTGCCCTCCAGTTGCTCATGAGCTAGCCGGGGGAGGGGTTGCGAGGACCTGTGGGGAAACATCCAACTCCGGGGGCAGGGCTGCTCAGCCGGAGCCTGGGGGAGTGCCCCCAGCCTCCTACTTTGCAGTGGGTGGCCTCTAAGATGGCCAACAGTGGCCCCACCTCCAGCTGTTCACACCTTTGTGTGATCCCCTCCCCTTGGGGCTGGCCGGTACCTGTGACCTGCTTCTTACCCAAAGAACACAGCAAGGATAAAGATGGTGCCATGTCACTTCCGTGATTAGATTACAAAAGATTGACTTCTGTCTTGCTAGAAGACTCTTTCTGTTCCTTCTTGGCTTGCATTCTTTGAGGGGGTGAGCCCCACGTTAGGGAGGTCTACACCACAAGGAAACGAGGTAGCCCCCGGCCAGCGGCCAGCTAGCACTGTGACTTCAGTCCGACAGCCCTCGAGGAACCGAATTCTGCCAACAACTTTCCCCAGTCAAGCCTCCGCATGAGCCTCCAGCCGACACGCTGATGCCCCTTTGCTAGAAGCTCTGCAGCAGAGGGTTCAGATAGGGCTTGCTGGGACTGCTGACCCACGGGATCTGGGCCATAACAAACGTGCGTTTTTTTAAGTTGCCAAGATTGTGGCAATTTGTTATGAGGCAGCAGATAACTAATACATATCAGGATTTGTGCACTCGGGTTTGCGGACAGCAAGTCCTTGATAAACACCATCACCAAGCAGCATATGGCCTGAAAACATGTGAGTCCCTGGCTGTTGGCTGAATGGCGCTCAGCAGGTGACAGAGGCGGGAGCAACGGCAGGTGGCCGTGCCGGCAGCACAGGCCTGGAGCTGCCGCCCGGCCAGCACGGCGCCTTCCTTGCACGAGCAGTCGCTACAGCACTCAAGTCTGGGGGATGCCAGGGGTTCTGGCCCCTCTTCTCACTGTGGCCAGGTCCCCAGCGCAGTGTGGGCCGGAGCGTGTTCTTGATTCTTTCAAACATCTCCTGAGGGGCCGGCCCAGAGGTGCAGCGGTTAAGTTCACACATTCCGCTTCTGCGGCCCAGGGTTTGCCAGTTCGGATCCCGGGTGTGGACATGGCACTGCTTGTCGAGCCATGCTGTGGCAGGCGTCCTACATACAAAGTAGAGGAAGATGGGCACGGATGTTAGCTCAGGGCCAGTCTTCCTCAGCAAAAAGAGGAGGATTGGCGGCAGATGTTAGCTCAGGGCTAATCTTCCTCAAAAAAAAAAAAAAATCTCCTGAACACTTGATTTGCCCAGGGCTTGAGCCAGGCCTGGGGACACTGAGGGAGTGGACTCCAGCCTGTGTCCAGGAAGCTTTCGGCTGCCAGAGGAGAAGCTCACAGGCGGTAGACATCAGGCACAGGGCCACGGCCTGGCCTTGCTCTTGCCAAGGACCCACCTAGCTCACTCAGACCTGGACACTCTTTCAAAGAGGGAAGATGAGGGCCAGGGCCAGCCTGAAATGTAGCAGAGATGGTAACTGAATCTGAGGAAACCAGGCAGCTCCTTATTTCAAAACTCTCCACAGAGCACGTGCTGAGATTAGCCCAATCGCTCACCGTTCCTCAGGTTGAGCCAGGCCTGAGTCCTCCTTTCAGGCGCAAATCCCCAGGAGACGGGATGCTATGCATCCCCGTCACGTTGGTCTGAACGGGTTTATCAGGCTGGCGTATCTCTGACCGGGGTGCTCGGGGTCCAGGAATCTCTTGAACGGGCTGGGGCTTGGAGGGCATCAAACAAAGTGAGAGCACGGGCAAAGATTCCAGACTCTTAGGGGGAAGAATTCCCAGGACTCAGAGATCTATTGGACGTGGTGGTAAGGGGGAGAGAGACACTGAGGTCAAGATTTCTATCTTGACCACCTGGCACATTGTGCCCCACACTCTGAAGAGGAGCCACCCAGGCCTCGGGCTTGGAAAGGAGGTTGTGAGTTGCTTTCTCAGTGTGAACCCTCTAAAGTGGCTGAGACATGATGTCTGACGGAGGTTGTTGGCTCTGGGGCCCCGCAGCAAAAGGTCGTTTGGATGTTGTTGGCTTAGCAGGGGCATGCGAGGCAGTGGGAGTGGGGGAGACAGTCTGGAGGACGTGGCAGAGCAGTGACCAGTGTAAACAGAGCTGTGTGCCTTCTGCCTGAGCAATTCCCCTTCTAGAAATTTTTCCAAGGAAATTACCAGAAATATGCAAAGATATAGGCTTAAGGATAATCATGGCAGAGCTATTTATGTTTGTGAAAAGGAGCCGAAACGTCCAACAGCAAGGGCAAAGCCCAATTTTGTTCCAAAGCGTAGACTACTCCACAGCCGTAATTCCATGACTACAGTAACGGGTGGGACGTCTGCTGTAGAAAGACATCCGTGCTGAGCTGCTGAGAGGAGTGAGCCAGCCGCAGAAATACGCAGGAGGACACCATTTCCATGTAGGCATGCACACTCGCACAAAACACGTTGGGAGGTCCCTCTCCAAAAAGTGACAACAGGGACTCTCTCTTTGACCAAACTCTTAACCAGGCTTCTCCGAGCCCTCATCTCAACGAGGCCTGAACCTCCGCCTATAAGGACTTGAACAGATAGTGACATAGTTTCTAACAGCTCAAGGCTGCATCCTGGGGACGACCCTGTCCCGCTTACACTGCCTGCCTGAGAAACCTCGTGGCTGCAGCGCTTGAAGACAGGACCCCGTCTCCCAGGGGCCTCACTTCCGTGAGTGCCAGTTAGCAAACCCAGCGGCCTGACCGTGTCATCAAGCCCACTGTCCTGCTGTTTGCGTTTTCCACTCACCTGACTCTCCTGAGCCCCGCGCACCTGCTCCCTGCCCCCTCATCCTCTCTCTAGAATGCCTCGACCTCTGTGCAAATCGGCCTTGAGTTCAGTGCACGGGGGAACTTTTCCCTGTCGCAATAGGACGTCTGACTAAAGTCACCCCTTAACTCTTTAAGCCGTGCCCAGCTGTTTATCTCTGACAGCCAACCGCGACGATCTTTGGGTGGTGAATTTAAAGATGATTTGGGGATTTTTTTCCCATTTTGTTCTTTCCTCTAATTTTCTCTACATTGACACTGAGCTGGTTTTGTAATTGGTAAAAAATGTTCTGTTTAAAGCCTCCCTTTTGGTTCACTGGACCCATCACAAGATCAGAGCTGGGAGCGACTGTTTTCACAGCTCCCTCCCTGTCCACCTGGGTAATGGGCCTCTGTGGGAGTTCCGCAGAGAAGCCCCCGCCCTCGTCACAGTGCCAGTTCCGCCCGCAGCGCTCTGCATGAACACTTTCTACAGCGTTAGGTCGCAGCCGTTAGCAGGGCAAACGTGTGCTGGTTTCTTCTCTCAGCCCTTATCATTTGCAACTCTGCTGTAGGAACTCAAAATTATGGTCTGCCCGCAGCCTACATAAAAGTTCAAGAGAGTCTTACCATTTGGAGAGCTGTAAATTGCGCCTGACAGCGCGACAAGCCCCCACACAGCTTCCTAAAGTGCCTCTAAATGGGCTGACTTCCCCCAGGGGCCCAGAGAGCTTCAGGAAGCAATGCCTCTTTGGCACGACATCCAGGAGCAGGCCAGGCACAGTCCTTCAGGCTAGTTTTCTTGTGAGGGAAAACCAGGGCCTTTTCTGAACTCCAAGAGCATTGAATTACAGCCCAGAAATTGCTCAGTGTCCTATGGCCGAATGGTCCCAGTGTCTAGCCTGAAGCCTCCTAAACTTCTGAGCCAGATATCCTGTGGACCACTTGCCCTACCCATTGCCGCCTGCCACCATCACCACCAGTAAAACGTCTCTGGCATTGGGATGGATGTTTAGCATACTCACAATGAAATTCTTATTCGCCTTCAAAGCATCTTACCAAAGTTCATCCATTTGGACCCAAATCACAGATCCCCTTCTGCCGACAAAGAAGATGGTACCAAGAGCAGCTGCTGGGCCTAATGAGCTGGCCTGGGTCATACAAATGGATGGCCCATGGTTCAGATCCAGCCTGCAGTGGCACTAGAGTGAGTTTAAAAGTTGAGTTTGGGGCCGGCCCCAGTGACCTGGTGGTTAAGTTCAGCACACTCCACTTTGGCAGCCTGGGTTAGATTCACTGGCACGGACCTACACCACTCTGTCAGTGTCCATGCTGTGCTGGTCGCCCACATACTAAAAAATAGAAGATTGGCATGGATGTTAGCTCAAGACGAATCTTCCTCACCAAAAAAAAAAAAAAAAAAAAAAGTTGAGTTTTTACCAGCATTTTAAAAGCTTGGAGATTCCACAGAAAAATCAAGATCTCTCTTGGGAAATTTCAGAGAATTTTATGTTGGGCCCTTTAGTACCTGCTGTCTCTTTTAAACAAAGTGTGTGCCCGAGTCTACCTCTGCCTGCCCTGGCCTGTCTCGGTCCTGAATGATTCCCGTCTGGCTTTGGGAAGCTTCAGAGTAACCCCGTCTACCACCATACACCCCCAAATTGGGGACAGGAGAGAGAAGACACGTCTTCCTCCCTTTGCTCTCCTCCACTGGGGTCTCTGTTTCAAAGGACCAGCTCCAGAAGCAAGGTGCTAGCCCTCCTGCGACTGAGCAGTAGGTGTCAGAAGGAGCACCCTGACTGCCCCCCCTACCCTGCCCCTTGAGCCATCACCATAGAAACCCTACTCCCCAGCCTCCGCCTTGCCTGGCCCAGCCCTGGGGTATGGGGTGTGAGTGGAAGAAAGTGGTGGCTATAAGGAAGGCAAGGAAGGAGAGCCCTGTCTGTGTCTAATGACCATTTCTTCTTCAGATAGTTGGGAATTTAAATGTGAATGCAAACATTATTCAAATGAAATGCTCCTAAAGCAATTTCCATAGACCTACTCTTACTTCAGGCTCTCCTATTTAACACAGCCTGTCCAGAATAAGTGGGACTGCTTGGTTCTTTCAGCCATGGATGATGGCACACCATTGATGCCTCTGGAGTTACCAACACGAGTGTCATCTTTTGCGGGTACAAGCCAGCTCTGATACAACAAATAAGATCATCTGGCAGGCTTTCTCTTGCAGGAGAGCGATGTGTCTTGCCCCATGAGAAAGAACACCCTCAGGCTCACCTGAGGAGCCAGAGTTGGGAGAGTCCCTTAATTGATCAGGGCCCCTGAAGGCCATCCTAAGTCAGGAACATGCAGTGTGCAGGGCAGGTCCGGAACAAAACCACAACGTCATTGATGTGTTGATATTCTCATCCTCTCTCACGGTGCCCCAGTGACTACCAGTGTCCCAGCCTCCTGGGCCTGGCTCTCATCTGCCTGTTAGCTAATCAGGGCTCATGTGATGCAATGCACAGAAAGACAGGAGGAAGCCAGAATTTTAGAGAAGTCAGGAAACAGACTTTGAAAGGAAATGCCAACTTGTAACTGTGGGCTACCAACGTGGTGAGTTAGAAGGCGGGAGGGAAATGGGACAATTCTCCCCCTAACAAGCATGAGTCAAGGCATCCTCCCAAATATGTCTAAGAAAATCTGGCAAACAAAATGTTCCCTCCTCATCTTACCAGAAGGGTTCCTTGCCTCCAGTAGGTTCTATCCCCAACTCTCCGAGGGCTTGAAAGTCCAGCAGTGGGTCCAGGGCAAACCTGCAAGATGGGTACTCAGTCCCCACTGTGCCGTAGACTTCGTGGTCTCCCTTGCATTGCATCTGACCCACTTCACTCTGTGTCTTACTACTTGCACTTGGCTTCTGTTGACATTTGAGTTTGCAGCCTCTGAACTGGGCCAACCCCATGATGCATCTTGAACAACTGCGTGGTTTCATCCACAAGTAGCCTAAAGCCAGCCCTGAAGGACCTCCTGCAGGACCACGGCTCCATCATTGGAGGGACTGGTTTTGCAGACAGTTCTTCAGTCCAGAGGCGTCCTACCTCCATGATTCCTTCCACATCCCACCCTGGGCTCTGCCTCTGCTCATTCTCCACTGGCAGGCCTCAGGACCTCTGAAGCTGGCTGTCCAGCCACTCTGCTGAGAATTAATTTCTCCCCATTGGAGATTTCTTGATTCACATGGGTAACTGATTCAGAAGGAAGATAAACACTCCTCTCAAAGGGGGTTTGGAATCAGGCGGGTCTCCTTCCCAGGTTCCCAGGCCCTTCTCTTGCCATTAGAGGATGAGATTTTCAAGTCGCTTTCGCCCTGAGTGTGGGAACGTGAGCCATGCAGTTGTCCCTCCAGACAAGACTATGTGGGGCAAATTAAAGGTTTCCAGAAGAGGGCCTCATTGGGTCCACAAATAGGATTTCAAAGAGTCGTCTGGCCTGGGCTGCTTATGACTTGGACTGCCCCGTGGTGAGCCTCCTTTGGAGTGTCACAGTGAGCATAAGGTGGGACACCGTCTGCAGGGCGCTTGGTGCTCGATAGACAGCATCGGCATCTGGTGCTCTTGCCGTTGCTATTTCATATCAGTCAAGGTTCTCCTGTTGAAAACAACAAACCTCTGCTCTGGGCAACTTAAGCAAAACTGGACTTCAGTGGGAACATCTTAGAGAGCTCACCAAACCAAAGGACCATCTAGACAACAGGCACGAAGGAGACAAGAAAGACGGCCACTCCAGGGACCAGGCAGGCAGAGCTGATTGGCAGCTCATCAGCTCTAACCATTCTATCCATCCTTGCCTCACACCACTTGAGAGCCAGTCCCGAGAAAGAAACCAATTGGGTTAGCTTTTGTCACATGCTGGTCCCTTATCTAATGGGGTGGGGGTGGCAGTATGTTTTAATTGACAATCCCAGTGAGCCTCAATGCAGTGGAACAGAGGTAATTTCCCAAAAGACAAAAGGGATATTTTTACCGGGAGACGAGGGCATGGATACCGTGTAGAAATCAACGATGGTCTGATGCTAACCACCTTTGACCTTTGCAGAAGTTCCAGGGCCATCATCATCAGCTTCCATTCCTCGAGAAGCAATCTTTCTTGCCCACTTCTCTGTGGTCCTAGTCACCTTAGCCCTAGAGCCAGCCCAGCTGCATTTAGCAGGATCAAGTCACCAGTTCTCTGTGGCAAGGATGTCACAACCCTTCAGGGGCATCCACATTCGGGCCTGGATGATCGCACAAATTCTGCAGTAATTTAACACCTGTTTTGCTCTCACGCTGTTATCAAGGAGTTTTATCTTGAATATTGGAGGTGTGATTCTGCTCCCTCATGCATATGCTGATGAGGAATTTCACACCTGTTGGAACCTTAGCTCATTTGGTGGTGAGATCTGAAATGGCACCTTTATGGAAAATGGTGAAATTCTCATTGCAGCCTAATGAATAAAGTGCATATGATCCAGCTGTAGCAGCTCCCCTGCTTCCCGGGGAAACTCATCCGGGTGTTGATTGGGGGACTGTGAATGCTGCTTCATGCCTTCCTTTTAAGATGTTTTCAAAGACAATATCTGCAGCAATAAAATGCTCAAACACATCTGAGATGTGTTGTCTCCTGCCTAATTATACTAATAAATGAATAGTATTTGTTTCCCAGCGCTGTAAAATTAAACATCTTTCTGAATGCCCTCTCCCGCCTCGATGAGGAGGGAGGTACTTCCACGCTGAGGACAGCGCTCCTGATGAGAAAGAGAAGCGCGCTGACCATCCGAACACGATAACACGGCGTGGATCACCTCCTAATTCCCAAAGGTGATCTCCGGGCTGCGTAGGCTCCTTCTCATTGCCCGTCCCAATCCTCTGTCTGGGGAAACTGCCCCTCACACTTGTGCTGTTTGGGGTCTCTGTACATTTTAGTCCTCAAGCCATCACTGTGGACTTATCCACAGAGGGCACTGTGGGGCCAACCTCACAAACAACGCCAAGTCTTGGCACCCAGGAACCCAATCACCCTGTAATTTCTAAAGAAATTGTGAGAACAAGGACTTTTGCATCACATTTCCCACTTTATCCCCATGCCCAGAGCAGTGCCCAGTCGAGAGCAGGTGCCCAAATATATTCCTATGAATCTGAGAGGCACTGGTCCCAGGAATGGGTGGACATCGACTCTCTGTATCTTGATGGTTGAGTCCCAGTTCTGCCCCTAACCTACCAGCTGGCTTAGAGCAAAAGCCATTCCCCAGCCACTTAATGGAGATCATCTCAAAGGAAGGCAGCTGTGAGCTGAACTATTCTTGTTAAATTGTCTGCCTGGACCTCACTTTCTCCATTCCCCCAAAGAGGGACGTGAGACAAGATAACCTCGAAAACTCGTCCCCTTCAGACACCATGACACTAAATAAAACGTTCTTTGTACACAAACTCAGAAAATCCTCAAGCTGAAAAGACTGCCAAGGTCAACAGTCTGGTGCACCCACCTCCACACTGCTGTCTGGCTGCAGCTCCCTTCGTCCAGCCGGCAAGCAGGACGCGCCCTGTGCACACGCCCCCACCCGCTCGGCAGCACCATTCCTCTCTGTGCTCAGACCGCATCACACTGAGAGCAGAATGCAGCTCCCAAGGGCCAAATTCGAGGAACTTACTTCTCACTAACATCATTGGCCCACAGACAAGGCAATGAAGGGTGTTCATCCATTCCCCATCCCCTCGGTGCCCTGGTAGCAGGAAGGTGGCAATGCTGCCACGCTCACAAGCAGCCTTCCTGTTTCCGCTTCAGAGCCCGTTTGGCACTAGTGGAAATGTCCTGGCATCTGTTATTAAAGACTGTTGTAAAGCAGTCTGACACAGCATGTAGCTCTGTTGGGTGTGCTACGCCGCTTACAACAGAATGGGAATGCACGCTGCTGACCACAGAGAGCGAGCCCTCCGCCCAGCTCCGGGCTGAGCGTGGACAAGAAGCTCCCCTTGCCTTTCCGATGCCACTTGAGTACGCTGCTTTTCTTCCATCCTTCTGAGCTGGGGCCAGAGACCCTTGGTGTTATCTAATGTCTCACATGGAAAAACGTGGCCAGCCCCCAAGAGCAGAGATCACAAGGGGCCAGCCGGGGCACAGAGGTGACTCAGTAAGTGCATTCTGAAGAAGACGGACCCCAGAGCCTATCAAGTCCGGCATTTGGGGTGGTCATCTCCGCGTCTTCCTCTTCCTTCCCTACAGGGTCAGTTCTGGCTTAACGACTCCAGAAAAGAAGGCTGCCTCAGAACTATCACGTCAAGAGGTAGTTTTTGTAGCACTCACACCCACTCTGGTGCTTTGATGAACCGTACCTTTGACTCAGATACTCCTGTTCTCAGGAGCTGTCCCATGTATGACAGTCACAAAAGTCACCTTCCATCCAGGTGCTACTTGAGCTGCCCCTTCTCTTTGTGGGTACATCTCTCTCTGTCCTCTGGGAGGAAAAGAAACAAATGCTAAGAGAATCCCCATGACTCTTGCTCTCCAGGGGGCTCTCCACCCCACCGCCCACACGAAGGTGCCCATGGCTGGTCTCTGATGGAGCGTCAGGAGAGGCCATCGTTCCCTCCCCATATGATCTCTCACTCTCAGAATCCTAGGGAAGAGTCAGTCTACTTGCTAAGTTCCCGGTGATGAAATTCAAATGAAGACGGTTAAGTGAAAAATTACCATTGGCCTCCAGTCAAAACACTGCATCTCCTTTCTCCTGCCCCCCGAGGCCCTCTTCCCTCCCCTTCTCGCCACATGAATTCCCATCTTTACCCTTTCTCAGGCCCTCCACCCTCTGCTCCAGACCTGACTTTCTTCCTGCTTGGTGTGCTCAAGGCCACAGGTGTGGCTTATGTCCGCTGCCACCTCCCACTGCTGGTTAGAGAAGGGGCAGGAGACCTCCCGGTCTAGGTGGCAGTCTGCTTTATTTTGGTTTGTTTCTCTTTGGTTGTTCCTGAGTATATAAAATAAATGAGCACATCTTGTATTGCAAAGACAACCTGCATAAGCCCTCACTGGGTTGACATAGAGATTTAATCTCCTTGGGTCTCCATGTTTCTGCACATCTTGTAAGCAGAGGCACCGACTTTGTTCTGAACAATTTAAAAAGAATGACTATCTAGTGAACAGCCTTGGAAGACGGAGAGAATATCTCCCTCGGGAACAAAGACTAGGTTTGCTTACAGCCCATTGTGAAGGATCTGGGTTCTCTACTCACGGGGTTCCTCTCCCATAACATACCCACTGAGTGAGCAGATGTCACCTGTCTCTCTTTACACCACCCCGTTGGAAGTGGGGCTCAGGAAAATGCTCATACTTCGGCGACTGCTATTGCTATGAGTAATAAAGTCCTTTGTCTCTGACCCAGGGATCTTATGTCTTCCACCAATATCCAGAGAACTTTGGTGGGTGAACCTGTTAGTTTATAAGTAGTATACAGACTCAGACCCTTCACATTCTTGACAATTCTCTCCACAAACACAGGCTGTATTATGCTAAACACACATTTGTCCTCTTTCCAGTCTTAGGTTATTGCATCTGTCATAGATAATGACTTGCCCACCACCCCAACCCCCCAGGTCCTGCCTCCAGGGTGATGAGAGAACGGTAGTCCCTAGACACAAATCTAACCAAATCTGTGTTAACGTGAACCTTTTTCAGTTCTTCCAAAAGGTTCACAAAGCAGGACACGCCAGCGCTGAGCAGCAGACTGCGTTCTATGTACATTTTTATCTGGTTTTGCCAATAAACAGTACCTTTTCCAGAGCTTCGGAGACCGAGTGGCAGGAAGAGCAGAAGGTCAAGATATAGGGCTCCACATGCTCTCCAGTGGTCCCCTGCAGGACCCTCACAAGTAACCAGCAGGCCTTTGACCTCGCCCCTACCACGACATTCCTCACTTCACTCTGAATCTCTCTGAGTCCCCCACAACTACTGCCAGGTTAAGCCTGCTGATGGTATGCCCAAGATTTCTGCCTTTAGGCCGTTTCCAGAGGGTCCTTCCAAGGAAGAGCAGCTCCAGCCCGTTTGTCTTAGTTCGAGCTGCTATAGCAAAATCCCACAGACTGCGGGGCTTATAAACAAGAGAAACTTATTTCTCTCAGTCTGGAGGCATCAGCAGATCTTGTGTCTGGTGAGGGCCCATGTGCTTGTTCACAGACGGTTCCTTCTCGCTGTGTCCCCACGTGGTGGAAAGGGCAAGGGAGCTCTGTGGAGGTTCTTTTTATAAGAGCACTAATGCCATTCATGAGGGCTCCACCTCGTGACTAAGCCCCTCCCAAAGGCCTATCTACTGACCTCAGCACCTTTGGGGTTAAGATCACAATTTACCAATCTGGGAGGACAAGCACACTCAGTCCACAGCACCCTTCTACGCCAGGCCTGGACATCTCCCGGAGCTGTTAGTACTTCCCTGGGGCTCTGCCTAGAGAGCTTTCTGACAACTGCAGTTCTCGGTTCAACCGCAAGAGTGGGACACTGGACAGCAAAGTTTCCGCTGAAGGGAAGATCTTGAGGAAAAGCAGCGCTCCGCCTGGAGAAGGCAGGCCTGGTTACAGCGCCTGGAAGCCAGGGTGGGCCTGGGCTGGGATGCAGGTGAAACCCCAGAAGGTGAGATGGAAGAGCTCTGAAGTTTGCCAGGTTCAAAAAGGTCCCTATGCGTTTCATGTCCCACTTCCCCTCCTGAAGACACGGCCACTCATGGTATTGTTGAGCAGCCACGAAGCGTCGGGCACTGCGCCAGGCATGGGGTGTTACACACCATCAAGTACAGGAGGTGCCAGCTGCCATGGAGAAGACAGACAGACAAACAAAATCAGATTTCAGTTGGAATAGTGTATGTAGGAAATTATAAAAGAGGAGTGTGTCTGAGGGCTGTCGGTCAGAGAGGCCTCGCCGAGGATGGGGCGTTTGAATGTAGACCTGATCCATGAGAGAAGCCAATTGTGTGCAGATCTGGGGAGCAACGAGTCTGGGCCAAGGCAGGGCAGCAAGTGCGACAGCCCAGGTGTGGCGTGTCTGGAAAAGAGTAAAGACTCACACACACCATCGTCTCCCCATGTGACTGGAGTGGATGGGGCAGGGTCGGAGATGACAGCAGAGGTGTGGAGAGCACCATGAGGCCATGGAGAGAGACCGGACGGGTTGTGCACGGAGCTACCTGCCCGGAGCGGACTGCGGGGTCGGGTGGCCCTGTGCTCACTCTTTCCCCTTCAGTCCACCCTGGAGCTGGACCTGCTGGCCCAGCGCTCTCAAGCATAGAATCAGGATCCTAGCACTCCAGGGGAGCTGGGAGCCAGGGAGCTCCGGCCCCTCGCAGGGAAGCATTTTCTGGACTCTTTTACCCCGTGGTATCCACACCTCTCTTCCCACCCCAGCAGTGGAGACCCCTGATGTTGGTGGGGGCTCTTAACCCAGTCTCAGCGATCTGCAGCCTTTGCTAAGTGGTCCCGAAGGGGACCTGACCCACGGGGACAAAAGCCAGAGCAGTCCTCGACTCAGCTTTGTCGCGGCCCCAGGCTGGGTTCTCAGCACCTCTCTGTGCGCAGGCAGCTCTGGGGCTGCCTCCGTCCTCAGGGGTTCCAGTCGCATGCCCTCTCTCTGTAGATAGGGCCGGTGGGATACGTGGAAAATGTACCTGGTTTAACTAGGATTATCCTGAATAAACCATTTTCCTCATCTTGATTTACCATTGAGAGATCGGCCCTGATGAGGCTGTGTGAATTATGATCGACATTCCTGCCCCACCTGGGGATCAATTAATTAATGGGGCTCGAAGCTGATGGTCACCCTGCACTTGGGGCCCACAGGCAGAGGGGCAGCCGGGAGCAGGTGTGGCTAATTGAGGCTTCCAGGAGCCTCTGCGCTGGGCTCTCAACCAGGCACCGCCACCTCATTAAGGACACAGGGAGTGGAGCCCAGCAGCGACTAGGGGCCGCCAGTCCAGCGGCTTTTCTGGTGCACAGAGGACAGGGATTCCCTGAGATTCCTTCCTTTCCAGCTTCCCCACTGCAGGAAGCCTCCTAAATAGAAGAATTAATCACTGGAGGAAGGCAGTGACAGATGGAGAACTGTCACCGGGAGCCGGGGAGCGGGCGCCACCGAGTCTGCAGCAGAACCGGGACCCACGCAGCCCTGCCCCGCCCACCCCCACCCCCAGGCCCCCTCCCAGCTGCCTGCTGACTCTGGAGCTGCCTGAGCCTCTTGGGAAAAGAACTCTGGCAACATTGGAAGGACCCTGGGGTACGGGAAGTCGGTCACAGGCCCCAAGAGTCCAGGTGCAAGGCTGGGCACCAGCTTCGTATGCTTTATTCAGACTGCAGTATTTTAAAATTTGGGCAACACACAAAAAATCAGAAGATTCACATAAAAATCCAGATTTCTGGCTTCACTTGGAAAATCAGAACATTTGTCCACCTTGAGCCCCCCTTCTCTCCTGGTGACAAGGGATTCATCCAGCTGCCTGTGGGCCTGTTTCCCTCGTTTGCCTCACCAGCCTGGCCCTCCGGGTGCCTGAGTCAGTGACCTCACCTTCTAGATAGTGAGGCTCTGCCAAAGGGGCACTGGAGTCAGAGCACCAGGACCCCCGGGCAGAGTGTGTGACCTGCTCAGAGAGCCAAGGAGGGGTGATGCCAGTGGGGAGGCCTCACTTCCAAACAGCTGGGGGGTGGCATTTGTGCTGGGTTTCTCAGATGGGCTGAGGGGGCTGGAGCAGGCTTTCCACCAGGGGGACAGCAGCGGCCAAGTCACAGGGTTGGGGAAGAGTGGGGAGGTTTATGAGAGCTGACCACAGTGATGTTAAATCCTAAGGACAGAGGGAGGCTCCCAGACCTCCCTCCTGGGCACATTTCAGCAACCACAGACACCCCCCCGTCTGACATGGTTCAAGCAGACTCTGCTCTGAAGTGGGGTCTGGACCAGAAACAGTATCACATTACCACGCAAGGATGTCGTCTTCTGCCCTGGGAGCCTCACCTCCTGTGAGGGAGGTCAACCCCTCAAGGAGGAAGGAGCCCCATCAGCCCTTGCCAATGCCGGGGGCACTGGAGGATGTGGGCGGTCAGCACGGCTGACATTTCAGAGGGGCCCGGGCTCATATTCTGCATGTGCTGGTACCGCAGGTGTGGCGGAGGAAATAAAGACCGGCGGGCCCACGCCTCCACAGGCGAGCCAGGCTCCGGAGCTCATGGGGATTGTGGCGGTCCCGCCCCTCCCCAGCTCTCACACCTACAGTGGGAGCATTCCGCCTCCGCCAGGAAGTCCCAGCCAATGGCAGACGAGCAGGCCCGAGGCCCTCAAACATGCACACACACACACATGCACACACACTCACAGCCCTTCAATCTCAGAAGCCTCACGCATTACTCAGCGCAGGCCCGCAGCCATGCCCTGGACCCGTGTGCTCTCCAGAGGGTTTCCAAAGCAGCATATTTTGGAGCTGAATTACAAGATCAGAAGAGCTTTGGAAATTGGTGCTTTAAAACAACGCTGCTGAGATAAAATTTAATGGTGGAAGAAATACGGTATTTTGAAAACATGAAAATAAACATTCTGCAGAGCCTGGCTATGAAGCCGTGTGGCACAGCCTGTGAAAGTGCTCTGTCGCAGAAGAAGTCTAATAATTCTTAATAGTCCTGTAAATCTCCCTTATGAGATGCAGCTACTGTAAACACTTCTCCATATTTTTTCAAGTATTTATGTAGCGCTGTAGAAGTTATTAAATGGGAGAGACTTCCCTTGATAACTCTCATGCTGGAGGAGCCGTGCCACTGACAAACTGAAGACGGCCAGAGGAAAGCTGCCCATGGGGTCGGAGGCATGAGGCTGCACCTGGAGTCTTCCTTCTAAGCTGCAGGCGGCCTGAGCTGTTCTGAACGTGCCCCGCGATCCCTGGCCCTCTCTCTGTCTCCCAGTTGTAAAGGGAGAAGCCGTCATTCCCGCAGTTCGTACATCCATTTAGCATGTGTCAGCGCTGACTGCACGGTTCCGGGCATCCGACGGGCCCAGGACAGGATGGCCAAGAAGAGCCTTCGCAGGGCTGTGGCCCAAAAGCAGACAGAGGCATTCATCGCAGGGTCACACAGCTGATGCAGACTTGCAAACAGCAGCTGCTGTAAGGAGAGATGTACAGTTCCCTGGGGGCTGCTCAGAGGGACACCCAGCTTGGCCCCTCTGCAAGGGCGGAGGAAGCTTCTCCCGGGAAGAAACCCTTGAGCTGACGTCCACGAGATCTATAAGACCAGAGGAAGTCAAATAGGCTAAGAGGGAGGGAAAAGCACTTTGAGAGCAGGAAGAGCATATGTGAGGCCCATGTGTGGGACAAAGAGAAAGGTGTGTGAGGAACCCAAGATGGCTGGGTAGCTAGAAAACACAAGGTTGATGGGGACGTGGCAGGAGAGGAAGGCGAGAGCCCACCATGGAAGGCTGCGTGGGCCAGGGTGGCAGACGTGTCTTTGTCACAAGGTCCGGGGAGAGCCCCGGACAGCCCGCGGCAGGGTGCAGAGGGACGCCACGCACAAACATCCTTCGGAGCCATCCCTCCAGCTGCGTCACAGGGTAGAGACTGGAAGGGGGCAGCGAGCACAAGCAGACGGACAGCAGGAGGCGCTGCACAGCTGGGGCTTTGGATGGACTAAGGAGGGAGAGGAAGTGTCAAGCTGTGCGATTGGATGGAGGGCGGCGCCATTCACCAAAATGGAAACAATGGGACAGTACCAAGTTTGAGGGGTGAAGCTTATGAGCTTTTTCGGACCATTAAGTCCGGGGTGTCTGTTAGAGAGATGTTAATCCGGCTTCATACTCAGATATGGAGCACGGGAAAGATCTAGAATAGAGATGTACACGTGCAAGCCATCTGTGTGTAGCGGATAATTGAAGCTGTGGGCACGCATGCAATTTTCTTGAGAGATGATATAATAAGAAAACAGAAGTGGATGCATCTCGGTGAAGCCACCACTCAGGAAGTGGCTCTCCACCTTGGGTGCACATTAGAGTCAGTGGGGAGTTGAAAAACGCTGGTGCCTGGGTTCCCCCCACAGAGACTACGATTTTCTGATTTCATTGGTCTAGGGTGTGATCTGAGCATCCGAACCTTTGCAAAGCTTCCCAGGTAATCCCAACGTGCAGCCAAGGTTGAAACTACCAACTTAACACCTGGGAGGAGGAAAACGAGCTGCAAAGGAGACAGGAAGCATCATCTAGAGAAACAGGAGGGGTCCTGCAGGAAGGAGGGGTCGGCAGAGCCAGGCGCTGCTGAGGGTCAATAGGATCAGCACGGACAGTGCCCACTGGACTTAGCAGTATGAAGGTCCGCGCCAATGCAGGTGACAGCTGCTCACCGTCTTCTTCCTCGGCTTCTTAGGAGCTGAGATGTGGCCGTTGCATGGCTCAGGTGTTACAAAGCCAACACGGGGGCGTCCAGCAGCAAGATTTGCAACGAGTTGAGTCAGGGGTAATGGAGAATAATTGCCAGCCTGGGTGTGGATTGGTACAACCTTTACGGCAAGCAGTTTGCCTGTATCCATCAAAATTATAAATGCACATACCAGGAGTGCCACTTCTGCGAATGACAGCACGATGACAAATGCACAAGGTATTCACTGAAACAGTGCTTACGGCAGCAACAGATTGGAAAGTGTGCAAATTCGCTTCAACAGGGATACTCTAACCGCAGTGGGAACACCAGGCCTGTATGTCCTGCCGGGGAACAGGCTCCGAGACGTAGAGAGTGAAGACAAGACAAGAAAGTGTGTACAGCGGTGCGCTGACACTTGTCACACAAAAGGGGCTGTAGATCCCTATTTGCGTGTGTCTATTTTCTCTGCAAGGACACTTGAAACAGGTGACATTGGTTACTTCCTGGGACAGAAACAGTGCTGGTGACTAGAGAATGGAAGGAACGAGAATTTTCTCTGTATTTGTCACCGTTTAGCCTTTGAATTTCAAACCATTGAAACCTATTGAAAGTAAAACTGTGACAGGATGGCATGTCCCTGAGAAGAAGAGAGCAGGGGAGGCTACATTCTGAGGCGTAGTCAGAGTAGACTCCTCCAGGGACCACATCTATCACTTTAGGTCCCTTAAAATGCAGATAGGGGCAATGAAGGCTTTTTGTTATTGTTTGTCTTAAGTCAACAGGATTTGAAGAATTGGGGTATATATCTTTTTTTTAAAGATTTTTTTTTCCTTTTTCTCCCCAAAGCCCCCCAGTACATAGTTGTATATTCTTCACTGTGGATCCTTCTAGTTGTGGCATGTGGGACGCTGTCTCAGCGTGGCTTGATGAGCGGTGCCATGTCCGCGCCCAGGACTTGAACCAACGAAACACTGGGCCACCTGCAGCGGAGCGCGCGAACTTAACCACTCAGCCACGGGGCCAGCCCCTGGGGTATATTTTTTAGAGTTTAGCCTGGGAGACGATTCATCAATGTCAAAGATACACTTTAGAGATAATTGCTGAAATCTTCATCATTCCCACTAACCAAACTCGGTCTCCCAGGCTGGTGTGGGGTTTGCTGGTGTTGGAGCCGGGGGATCTGCGTGTGAGTCCCGGTTTCGTCAGGAATTTGCCAAGTGGCCTCAGGCACGTGGCTTCGCCTCTCCTTGCCTCGGCTTCTTCACCTGTGAAGGCAGGCTGGCCGTCCTCGTGTCTGCTGCACCCCCAAACTGCAAGGGGCACACGAGATCGTGGTGGTGCCGCATTTGGTGAGCTACAAAGGTGCTGGCCTACCCATGGCGGGGCTGCTAGTTTACCCCATTGCTTCTTGAAACTTGAAGATCTTTTAGAATAAACAAACAAACAAACAAACACCGCTAGGGAAACTGACAACATCCGGATGTTACCGCAGGCCAGGAGCTCAGTGACTCTCCCAACCTCGCCACACACCCAGGAGAAAGCAGAGGGCTCTCAAGGGGGCCAGAGCTTGTTGGGCTTTGGAAAGGACTTCTCTCACCACAAAGGACACAGGGTGGGTGGAGTCCCCCTGAGCAGCTAAGTTTCCGGGCCCAGGATGGCACTGGGAGGCTGGGAGGGGCAGGAGTGGGACAGCACTGGGAGGGTTGTGGATCGGCAATGGTGGAAGGGTGAGGATTCATGGGGTGAAGCGAGGGGTGGGGGAAGGTGAGGGAGAGTTTGGGGAGGGGCTGCCAAGTGGAGTAGGGGCAGCGTGGTGGGAGGAAGCCCAGGGGAGCAGAGGAGAGTGTGGCGGGTGCCCTCTGCAGTTCTGTCTTCCTGGGGGCTGTGAGCCACAGCTGCAGCCCCTCTGGTCTCCTGGGCCCCCTGAGGTCCTGCGTTCACACAGCAGCAAGGTGAACGCCACCATCGCTCGATGACCGAGGTCCTACACAGAAATCCGCGCATTTCTGTCCCACCTGAGGCAGAGGAGGAAGCTCACATACAGGGCGGGAAGCTCTCCTGGCAGTCACACTAACACAGCTCATTGCCTGCTGTGGCCCCGAGGGGCACACCGGCACAGCCAACCCCGTGCCTCCTGCCCTCCCACCTGCTCAGCCCTGAGTTGACCTGCCAGGCCTGCGGCAGGCTCGCCCACTCGCCCCTGGGGGGAGGGCAGGTTACACTGAAGCTCCAGGCGAGCCTGTCATGGAGCCAGTGTTTGCAGGTCATCCTTTGAACAACGGGCCCTCTGGCCTTCTGTGTCACCTCCAGTCACCCCTGCCCCCCTGGCCTCCAGGAGCTCCCCTGGGGAGGTGGGGTGTCGTCAGCGCAGCCTCACCCCTGTCCTTCTCCTGCCGAGTCTTGAGGGACACAGGAGGGTGGACTGTGGATGTGTGCGAAATACTTGCAGTGTCCCGGTGACCGTAGGGTGGGAAGGCAGCCACGACGGCCAGTAGAGTAGGCAGGGTCCAGGGCTAAGTACCCAACCATGTGCTGGATGGGCCCACACAGGAAAGGCCCTCCCACTCCAAATTCCAGCGGGTAGCAAAGAGCACAGTCGGCAGCACACGGGCTGGCTCTGCTTGAACTCCCTGTGCGGGGAGCGCTCAGTGTTGGAGCTCCGAGGCCTCGGGCCTGTCTTCTGCTCTCCAGATGTCCACGTGGCAGCTCCGAGTTGCTCCTTCTGCCTTGCTAGGTCCTCCATTAGAAGAGGACATTAGAGCCCACGGAGGTACTGCCCCACGTCTCAGCTCGCCCTGACCCATCCTATCTGCAGGAGGGCTGCGTCTCAGCCCCTGGGACCAGAGGAGGAGCTGAGGCACAGGCTCTGTCCCTCACAAGGGGCTTGCATGTCAGAAGCAGTGAGGACCAGAGGCGGCCCCTCCCCACGGCTGCAGCCCTGGATGCCACCCTGACCCAGGGAAGGTGCTTGTGCACCTGATGCCCCAGATCCTGCCTTCCTGATCCAGGCCCTCACCTGCTCCCACCTCCCGCCCTCCCCTAGGAGCCCAGGGTGGGTTGGGCCCAGGCCCCTGTGCCCCTTCTGCCTGGAGTGAGCTCTGAGCAGCATATGGAATGTGGACCGCAGCACCTCAGCCCTCCAGATAAGGCCTCACTGGCTTCTGAATTCCTCCTCCGGCCCCAGAGGCCCTGGAATTGGGTCCCCCTCCCTCTGAGAGGAGCCATGGGCCCCCTCCTGCAAAGCTGGCTATGGGGGGGTGGGGAGACAGGTGCAGAGGGTCCCCATGGGGCAGGAGCAGTGAGAGGAAGCTCACAAGCCCTGAGTGCCTTGAAGGCCATGTCAGAGACTTTGATGACCTTGTCCTAAAGGTGATGGGGGACCCCAGGAGAGTCCCAGGTGCTTTGGCAGGACTTCTTGATTGGACTTGAAGCAAGGAAACCCCCAGCTCTCAGTGCCCGCTGGCCAGAAGCCCAGATCCTGGGCAGTTCCTCGCGGGGTCTCCCGTGAACCCCGCACACTGGGTCTGGGGTGAAGACCGGGCACCACAAGCAACACCCACACGCAGCTCCCCAAACACTGCTGGCTGCTGAGCCCAGAAGCGAGAGGCTCACAGCCAGGACCCTGCTCTGCATTCCCAAGTGACACTCCCTGAGCCACTGCTCCATGCAGGCCCCATCCTGGGGCCCAGAGAGGCAGAGAGCCCGCTGCCAAGGAGACTCGGCCATTCAAGGTGTGCTCAGGCTCCCAGAAAGAGACAGAACCCAAAGACCTCATTCCAAAAATATAACGTGGCAAGTGCTTAAACAGCACGGACGTGCCAGGAACAGCGCTGAGCCCTCACACATTGGCATGCGTGATCCTCTGAGAAGCCGTGAAGTAAGGGCTGCCACTGTCTCCACTGCGGAGACAAGGAGACAGACGCAGAGAGGTCGGCACGTGGAAGGAGACGAACCGCGTCAGATGGTGTGCAATCACCACAAACACCGTCACCAAGCGTGGTGCCGTCCCCAGGCCTGTACGATGTCCTGCAGGAGTGAGGACAGGCTTCAGAGGGGTGCCATCCGGCCCAGTCTCGAAGGTGCCTAGATATTCGCATGCAGATACGGAGAAGGGTGTTCTGAGCAGAGGGAACAGCATGAAGAAATGCAAGCTGTGGAAGTGCAAGGCACGTTGAGGAGAATGAGCAGTCTGTCCCATGAGGGTTACAGGTGTTCTGGTATAAAAATCTCTTCCTGACATAAAAAATGGGCCGGTCCTTTTGCTTCCCAAATCCACAGACTCCATTCCTCTTGTTTGTTCAGTAATACTTACACGTGTGCATATTTCACTCATCACACAGCATTGGCCAAGAGTCAAGAGCCAAGACGCCGACTCCATCCACAGATGATGCCGAGGAAACCCTGGATCGCCATGGCCCCAGGAGCCCAGCGCCCTCGGGAGGCTGGGAGCCCAGGCGGTGGTGAGCGCCCGGGAGCTGGAGAGACGTGAGGGCACAGAGACGCGGGTGGGCTTTGTCCTGCAGGCACAGGAGCAGCGGAGGGTCTGGAGTGGTCTGGAGACGAGATCTCTGCAAGCAGTGAGGAGGACGCGGGGAAGGAAGGGCCGGATGTGACAGGGTAGGATCCGCTGGGAGGCTGCTGCAGGAGTCCAAGGAAAGAGGACGAGCCTGGGCAAGGGCAGGGGCAGCGGGGGCGGAAAGCAGAGGGCACATGATGGTGCCAGCAACACGTGTGGCACTCGCCTGCGGGGCACTGACCCGCGGGCTCTGCCTGCGCTCACTGAGCCTCACCACCCCTCGGATTACCCTATTTTCCAGGTGAGTAAACCGAGGACAGGGAGGCTAAGGACACCTGCCCAAGCACACACAGCTGGTGGCTGCCTGGCTGGGACAGGAGGCCAGGAGCCGCGCCTTCCTTGCCTGTGCCAGCAGCCCTGGCCTTCTGCCGCCACGAACGGTGGGATGGGTAGAACATAGGACCCACAGGCCCTGGGACTGGTTCAACTGGGAGGGAGGAGCTAGGACCAAGGCTCCCAACACTGAGGAATGGGAAGATGGAAGAGGCCGGGGCCGGCTGCTGCCTGGAGTGGTGAGACCAGGAGACGGGCCTTACTTCCTCCCTGCTCACCCTGAAACCTCTGTCCCTCCCCAGCAGAAACTAGAAGGGGGCAGAGCCTTGTCTTTCCAACGAACAATCTGAGCTTTTGTACTGACCTGACAGGCAGGACCTCTGTGCAAGGACGTGCGAGGAGGTCGATGGAAAGCAAGGCATGGTACCTGCAAGAGGCAGGTGAGGGACACGCCAGCCACCCCCTCTCCCCAGAAGGTGGCATAGGCCCTCTGCCCCCAGGCTTGTTGCCCTGAGCGTGGGACCCCCCTTATGGCCCTGGCAGGCATCTATTCCAGGAGAGGGAGCAGAGAGGCAGAAGAGGAAAAAGGTGTGGAGAAGTCAGCTGCAACCAGGTCCTACCACAGCTGCCAGGGCCCAGCTGGGTAGATTTAGAACGTGGTCCAGCCGGCCGACCTGTCTCCTAGCGGGAGAATGTGAGCCGATGGGAGCGCACAAGCCTGCCTGTTGCAGCGGGCACGCACCAGCTCCCAGCCCCGGGAAAGATCCCCAAGGGCAGCCGTTCTCGGCGTTTTGCAGAGCTGGGTAGACAAGGGTCTCAGTCCCCTGGTCTCTCTTTGCACCGGCACCAGTGTCCTCTGTCCTCCCGTCGTGTCTTCGTCGTTGGGTGTCCCCTGAGCACTGAGGACAGGCAGGCTCCTCAGGATTGCCTAAGTCTGCTTCAAGGGAAGGTCCAGTACACGGAGTGAGAGAGACTGAGTGGTCTGCAGCGCCCGTCTGAGCCCTTGCTCCATCCTCCCTGCAGCGAGCAAACTGCAGGACGGGGCCCTGTGCTGCCTCTGCGGGGTTCCGGGAGGCAGGCAGCAGCACAGGAACAGAAAGGGGACCCTCACTGTTCGTGCTGCTCAAGACGCGAGGTAAGTCTAGGGAAGCCCCGCCCTTCAGTACCCCCTCATGGTCCTCCTCCCTTCCGTCCCCCCTCACTGTTCCCTCTTCCAGCCCTTTGGCCATCTGAAGCCCTTGTCTGTGTGTCTGCTGACTCGGTTAGCATCTGTCTTTCCTGCTCTAATGTAAGCTGGAGGAGGGCAGGCTTTGTCAAGCTCACCTGCCATTGTCTCCCCGAAGGCTGCCAGAGTATTCCAGTAATTAAGGTTTGTCGAATGACTGAGTGATGGGAAGCAGTATGGCTAGTGGGTGTGCTGTGCACTCAGGGGATCCATCTCCCTCCTGCCAGTGTTGACACGGAGTGAGCGACAGCTTTAGAAACCAACCCCTGAGGTATGTGCTGGGCCCGGTCCACACACCGCCCTGAGCTGTGTTGTCCCTTCCCCCTCAGAGTCTGAGCAACTCCTGCAGCTGCACTGTGGCCCCGTCTGACAAGATCCACGGTGGCTGCCTGACTGCGTCCACCTCCCAGTCGTCAGGAGGTGTGAAAAGCGGGACCCTAGGCAGCCCTTCTCTTACTAACAGAGAGGCTGCACACGACCGCCGCCTGCTCCTCCTGGGGCCCATGGTCCACCCACAGCCAGCCATGCTGGGGTCACCCCAGAGCGCTGACTGAGTCACCTCCCGGCCCAAGGCACAGCATGTTCTGTGGACCATGAAGCTCCCACTGTCTGAGCACTGCCCAGGGAGCCGGCACGGAGCCCAGGGAAATGCCCCCACCGCCTGGCTCCATGAGACCCTTCTCTGCCAGCCATCCATGACCTGGGACAGATTCCGGCTCTCTGTCCCACCGGCTCCTGGAAGCTCAGTGACCCCTCGGCCTGCCCAGGGCCACTCACAGAAGTCAGTCCCCTAGAGGTGAGGGCCTGAGTGCCCACTCTCCCGGGCCGTCCCCAGGCCAGCAGAGGGGCCATTAGAGAGTGTTGGCTAGTCATGCGGTCTGCATCCCCCTTCTCCTCCTAGAGGAAACGAGTATTCTGAAGAGCTGAATTCACGGGGAAGGCACATCACTCCCGAGGTGAGGCATGGCCTTGTGGAGGCTGTCACAACGCGTTAACAATGGATGCCGGCCACCTGGAGGCCGCTGTCATCTGTGCGCGTGCTGCGCAGGAGTCCAATTAGGGCTGAATTATAGTAATCAATAGAGCAGCAGGATTTAGAGCCAAGCAAAGAAGCCACGGCCGTTGCCCCGAGGGGATTGATGAGAGAGCCTGCTGGCTAACCAGGGACGTGCTCGTAGGCTGCAGCTCTCCCGCTCGCTCGGCATCTATGTAACCTGGAGAGGGCCTTCCCCCAGCGAGGGCTGAAGAAGGCGGGACAGGGCGAGGAGCGAGGCCTGGGAATCAGACACTCGGGGCTCAGGGGTCTGCGGGGTGAGCCCCTGCAGTCGGAACAGGTCCTCATATGCGGAGGACGGTAGTGCACAGGTGCACAGCACTCGTGAAACATGTGAGGCACGTCTCCAGGTTCTCACACACACACAAGAGGAGGCAACCTTGCAGGTGATAGGGATGCTAATTCACCCGGTTGTGCAATCATTACACATGCGTCAGTACATCGAAACATCACGTTGTACACCTTAAATATGCACCATTTTTATTTGTCAATCTTGCTCAATAAAGCTGGAAAAAGCCCTGCTCTGTAGCACTCTGGCGAGAATGCTGCCAGCCCTGGCCGCGCGGCACCGGCTGCCCCTCTCCTTCCTGCTCCAGCTGCCTCCGTGCCTTTGGTCCCACTCCCCCTTCTCCAGTGTCCTCTGATCCTCCAGGCTGCCTTCCCAGGTCACCCCAGCCGAGCAGGGACGGCTCCTCCGGGGTCCCAGCGTGCAAAGAGCCCTTTCCTTGGGCTTGAACCTGGTCTCCCCTCAGGGAGCACGTGCCACCACAGGCAGGCTGGCCCAGGGAACAGGGGTCAGAAGGCTGCCCTGAGGCCCCAGTTCAGTGCCTTGGGTCGGCCGTGAGAGCAAAGAGCCGATGAGCCCCTTCTGGCCCAGGTCGTGAATGATCAGCCCCTCCCTCCCTCAGCCACCACCACTTGTGTCCAGCTGCTCACAAGGAGCGACCTGGAGACTGTGCAGGTCTCAGAGTAGTCGACCCCCGCCCCTCCCCACTGCGGGAAACCTCACATCCCCTTCCCCAAGCTGGAGGGCTCTTAGCTCTCAGGGTGCTGTTATACGTGTGTGGCCTCAGTGTGATGCCTCTGAAGCATCAGGAAAGACAAAATGGAGAGAACTGGGATTAGGAGGAAAAGAGGCGAGCTCAGGAGGGGAGGCTGACTGCAGAGGGCTTTTAACAGGAAGAGCAGAGTGTGCGCTGGGAGATGACGCCGCAGAGCAGGAGCCTCCATCCAAGTGGCACTGAGAGTGCCCACCGAGGCTGCCGTGTTAGTTCCCTCCCTCGGAACAAAGTGAACCCGTCAGCGGGATTCTGCCCGAGCACACGGGACACAGGCCGTCGTGGGGAAAGCGGGGTCCCGGGGGGCATTCTCAGAACAGGAAGAGGACCGTGCCACAGCCTGCCTGCTCACTAGGCGCCAGGCAGCTGCCTCACTCGCTTCTCCTGGCGGCCCAGTGGAGGAGGAACTCCTCCTGTCCCATGTACAGATCACAAAGGAGAGGCCCGGAGTCCACGGTGCTGTCCAGGCCCCTCAGCCACACTCCCGCGCGGCACCCCCGGAGCCACCAGCCTCGGAGAGCACATGTGCAGGCCCAGCTCACCATCGCAGCTTCTGCCCTGTGCCTGGGAGGCTGCTGTCATTGAAACATTTTTGGGAGCCGAATCACAAAACTCTCTTCCAGTTCAGGGCAGCAAGTGTTTCCTGAGCTCCTACTACATGCCCAGATCCACTCAGACTGTCCCTGCCACTGCCTGAAGTCTGCCACTCCTGGGGACTCACGGCCGAGCGGCGTCTGCCCTGTTCCCAGGAGCCTGAATTCTGCACGCACTGCCAGCCCGCAGGTTCAGACCCATTTGGACGCCTACTGCTTTTCTAACCATCAGGGTGAAGCCATCTCCTTTCACACCCAGGAGATAGAATGCCAACTGACCCCTGGCTCAGACCGCGGAGGTGCCATTATCCATCAGAAGAGGCCCCTCATTCCATTAGCGTAATCGCCCCAGAAGAGCACAGGACACCATCCTTGAAAGCAGGAAACGCTCGCTGCCTGACAGCAGAAATTCCAGAAATAACTGATGTCTCCTTCCCCCTGGAGCCGAGGCAAGCCTCCAAGCGTCACCCAGCACACACTCAGTGTAGACCTTCACCCCTGATGGGCTGGAAAACAGAAGCCAAGAGAGAACCTTACCCCTCCCCTAAAGCTGAACCCCCCCAACCCCTGCCAAGCCAGAGGGAACCCTCGGGCACTCTGTCCGCAGCTCACTCCCACTGAAGCCCCAGGGGAAGGCCCCGAGAGCTTAGCTTGGCCCCCCGGCCCCACATGTTGGGCTCCTGACTATCGCCCCCCGTTTATGTCCCTGTTCCATGGCTTCCTGGAGGAACGTGCACACTCACTCACTGAGGCCGTGAAACTGGATGGCTGGATGGATGGAAGGAGGAGAGGGAGGAAGGGAGGGATGCAGCGGGGGAGGGAGAAATAGGCAATGAGACCCCATGTCTTCCTGACCCTGTGGTACAATCACACACATACAGACACAGTCTGGGTTAAAAATAACTACTACTAATAATAATAACTTAAAGTCTTCAACTTCTTTCCCCCAAAATCATTTAAAAGGAATTTCAATCTATAACACACACAACCCCCCTGATGTGACCTATCTCTTCTCAAGTCTCCCGCAGCCCACGATACAACCCTCCGAGGAAAACCAGTCCTCTCCTGCCGCAGCCCCCACTCCTAGCTCCTGCCATGTGCTCGCCTGGTCTCCCCTCTAACCCCACCGCTCTGAACCTGTCTTGTCTCATGAAGGCCCAGGTCCCAGCCGTTGAGAGGCAGGGAGAGGGGCAAGGAAGCTGAGGGGCTCAGCAGCTGGCTGACCCTGGATGGGAAGAGGAGCACAGCGCACGCCAGGCCCCTAACTGGCAGTTCAGAGCTTGCAGCCCGGATCCCCGCAGCCTCGAGCAAGTTAAACCTCTGCGAGCAGGGGACGGCCGCACCTTAGGTTTGTTAGTTGTCGTCTCATGGGTAGGGAGGTTCCCATATGGATATTGAGGCAAAGTCTTCCATTAAGCACGAAGTAATCTAGTGATCATTGAGTTAGCCCCCTTCCCCAGCTGAGTTTAATCCCCAGCCCATTTCCCCACCAGCTGGGCCCTGAATGCCCACACGCACTCTTTCAGGACCAGGGAACTATCGCGCTGCGAGTCCTGCAGAGAGAGAAAAGCGTCAGAGGGGACTCATCGGGCCTGGGGTGCACACCCCAGCTGAGACGAGGAGTGAAGGCTGTGCTGTTGTTTCCCCAAAGGAGGGCGTAATAATCACGACTTGTGTGGTGGAAAACTATAGGAAATCAACTCAAAATGCTTTAAACTGAAAAGGACATATGTCATTCCTCTTAACTAAAAAGTCCAGGAGCAGGCCTTTTGGAAAGGCTGGATCCAGGGGCTCCAAGGAGGTCATCATAACTCATTCTTATCTTCACCAGCTCTTGCTGCTATTTTCCTGCATGGTGACTCATTTCCAAGCACAATTTCCTCTCATAGTGGCCACCAGCAGCTCCAGGTTAACGGCCTATGAGTTTGGTCGTCCCAGCGAAGGCAAGTGGCCCTGCCCAGTAGTTCTGCGTGTGTGTAGCAGGATGAGTCAATGCCACCTCAGAGCCAGTCACGTGGTCAGGAGAACGGAATGCACTGAGTGACCGTGTCTGCATGGCACGCTCACCTGTGAATCCAGCAGTCGGGGCAGCCTCTCTCAATCTACACAGAGTGAGAGACAAAATGGGGTTCTATTTCTGAAACAGCAGGGAATGGATGCTGGGTAGGCAAAAGCAGAAGGGACGCATTCAGAGAGAAAGGGGTTTGTAGGGCGAGAGAAAGTTGTTTGAACTGTGTGGGAACCTCCCAGCCTGCCCCTCCCAGGAACCAGGTTCTGTAACACTGTCTTAAAATGAAGACCACGGATGAGAGAGCGACACCCACACTGGCCCCCTCCCCACGTGCCAGCAGGGAGTCAGCAGTGAGGGAGGCCGGCATTAGGGGACAGGCCTGTCTTCCCGGTTCCAGGTCATTTATTGTCCTCATTGACCCCTGGTCTCCCCCGCTGCCCTCGGTCCTTTGTGGTCTGTTCAAGAGCCTGCAGTCTCCCCGGCTGAGCTGACGATTCTCACATGCAGGGGCTTCACCTGGCCCATCCTGGAGGCCAGGCACACACCAGGTGCTGGCTGGGCACTCACCTGAGAGACTGAACTTCCAAACAGACCAGGGCCGCCCCGCACATGACTGTGGAGCTCTGGCCCACAGTCTGCGCAGCCGCCCAGAAAACCAGCCCAGGGGCTACAGTCACTGGTCCAGGAAGCCAGCCCACCATCTACAAGTCAGCCTCGTAGGAAATGAGGCCCTGATCTCCAGCGACCGGGCCAAGAAGCCGAACAATAGCCCCTGTGACAGTCAGCCCAAAGCACCCAGGACTTGATTCACAACCGCCAGCTTCTCTAACTTTTGTCTTTGTTTCCAGCTTAGGAGCAACCAGACAAGGCCAAATATGCACCCCTAACCAATCACACAGGATGCCCCGCTCCTGGTGAGCCTGCCCACAGCCTCCCACGCCCGCAGGGCATAGCTGACCTTCCTTCTTTCCCCTACAAAGCTCCCCTCTCCTCTGCCTGCCTTCGAGTCCCTGCCAAAGCATGAACGATGGCGCTTGACTCCTCTGCTGCAGCAAGCTCTGAGCAAACAGCCTTTGTCTGCTCTCACCTGGGTGGTCTTTGTTCATCGCCGCAGACTGCTCACCATTGCCCTCTCCCCCGGGGGAGCCCTAGAACAACGCCGGCCTCCTCTACCTCCCACGTGATCCTCATAACTCAGCAGGCCCAACAGAGTCTCCCCTGGTGCCAGGCCGGGTGGGTGGGCCAGCCGGAGCTGACGTGCTGCCGTCCCTGAGCACAGCGTAAGATAACGGCTGACGGCTCCGCGACCTTCAGTCCAAGGCAGAGCCTGCGGGGCGGCCAGCACAGGGAGGGGTGCAGGGCGCAGGAGAAGGAGGGCGGGCCACACCAGGCCACGAGAGACCCAGGGGTGGCATCTGACCCGGGTTTCGAAGGATGGATTAGGAAGAGAGCAAAGGTTTCAGGCAAATGGAAGCCAAGCAGAAGAGCCCGGAGGCGGGAGAACTCTGAAGGGGACGCGGCCATGTGTGGCTCAGCCACGCCTGCTTCCCTTTGGGCCCTGAACGTCTGTCGTTCGAAAGCACTTTGCAATAAGCACAGATCCAAAAGGCTTAAATCTCTGTTCCCCTTTCCTCCACACACATAAAACGATAAACACCCCTGGGATGGCTGGATTTATGTGGGCAGATTTTTGCGAGTTTGTCTTACATATCTGGACTATGGCTTATAAATCAAATTTGGTTCTCTTTGCTGGAGAGTAAGTTATTTATCGAAGGCATAGCACCAGGCGAGAGATGAGGAGGCACAGAGAGGTGCTGTGTCTCGGACGTGGTTTCTACTCCCTGAGACGAAACACCATCAGGGTGGAGGTTTCTGTCTTACTGACGTTAGCATTCCTTCTTGATTCCGTGTGCTCCCCGCTGGTGGCCATGGACTTCTCAGATCGGCTTCTGTTGAGCTCGTCACTCACGGAATCCAAATCAGGCTCTCGAGTTTGGGCCGGCACGCTCCTCGGTTGATGACTGCCCCAGCGTGGGGGCAGACACGTCCAGCTAGACCTTGGAGGCAGCAGGCTGTGCTGAGGCGGCCCTACCCTCACCTTCCACGTGACTTTGGGCCTCCAGCTGGCCTCGGTGGACCTTAGTTTCCCCACTAGAATGGGATAATAATGTCTTTCCCATAGGGTCTTTGTGGGACTGAAGGTGACTGCATCTGGCACCCAGCAAGCGATACTAAGTGGGGTCAACCCCCAATGTCCTAGCTAAGAGACACCCCTCTGAGTTATCTGAGAGGAACTGGGGTCTTCTCTGCAGCCAGAACCCTGCGGGAGGCCCGTGAGGACGTGGGAAAGGGCTGCCATTCTAGTCAAATCTCTTAAGGAGTCACTGGTTTTACTTATTTTCTCGATCTGTTGCTGCAATCTGCAGGAATGGGGTGTGGCGCTCATGGATCTGGGGCTACAGTGAGGGGCTGGCCTGAACCAAGTCAGCCCTCCCTTTGTCACCCCCAGCACTGCAGGAAGCCCAAGAACAAACCTCCACAAAGGAGACACTCAGGAAACAAGCACGGGCTGGTTAGATTTGCTTAAAAACCCAGCAAACAATTGTAAGGTTTGCACTTCCAGAAGAGAACTATCTGCTCTCTACAGTCACTGTGGGATGCCGCCCTAGGAGCCGCCTATGACTGTCTCCATAAGCCTAGTTCCTCATGCTCCCATGACTTGCAGCTTACCAGAGGCATTTTTCTAGGAATTTGGCATTTAGGAGACAATAACAGCCAACAGAAAACAATGCTGGTGATGCAGGCCCAGAACATGACGCCTGGGGTCTGCCCCATCCGTGTAGACATCTCCTGGTCACCTGCAGCGGCACCTGCACCTGCATGGTGAGAGCCGTGATCCCCGGAAATGCTGGCGTCCAGATGTAGGAAAGGTTGCATTTTATTTATTGAACTAGGTCTCCTGAGGCGGAGCAGCAGACTCGTGTCTCCCACAAAGAATGCCGGCAGGGTTGAAACACAAAGACCTATTTGTCTAAGCCCAAGTGGATTCGAACACTAATCTGAAGTGTCCCGTTCCCTGAGCATTTAGTTTATTAAGCTTCTTCAGGATCCTTCCAACCATCAGCCCACAAGCATTCCAGGTGCCTGTGCGCCCGCCGCCCCGCAGGCTCAGGCGTGTCATCCTGGGACCCGCCCTCAGGACTCCAGGCAGGCAGGGCTGGCCTGCTGAGGAGCATCCCCAGTGTCACAGGCGTGCGGAAGCGGCGGTGTGAGGGTATGTCGGAGTCTCAGAGTGGGAACTGAGGGAATAATGGTCTTACCCTGGACGAGGAAACAGCAGAAGCAAATGTCAGCCACAGAAGAGCAAGGAGGAAAAGGAGTGCCAAACTGTGTCACTGGTAAACATCTGCTGAAGTCTGGCCCCGGTGGCTCAGAATGTGACCTTCCCTGGAAATAGGGTCTTTACAGAGATAATCAAGTGAAAACGAGGTCATTAGGGCGGACCCTAAGCCAATCTGGCGGTGTCCTCATAAAAAGGGGAAATTAGGAGAGTGACAGACACAGAGGGAGACAATGTGAAGGAGTATGGAGAAGATGCCACGTGACTGGAGTGACATCTGCCAGCTACAGAGCACCCAGGATGGACAGCAGACACCAGCACCCAGAAGAGGCAAGGAGGGGTTTCCTGCAGAGCCGTCAGAGAGCACGGCCCTGCCAACACCTTGACAGGCCCCCAGACTGTGAGAGAAGAAATGTCTGTTGCTGTAAGTCACCCATGGTTTGGTGCTCTGTTACAGCAGCCCCAGAAACCAGTCTACAGAGCCTTCCAGAAGCCAACTCTGAGATAGGAGATTCCGACGGTGGGATTCCAGGAAGCACTGGAGGAGGAGGCCGGCGGTCGGTGAGCAGGGAAGGGAAGGCAGCCAACAAAGGTGTGTCATCAATCCGGGGGCCCCTGAGGGCCACTGAGCCGAATGCCTGTGGGGGACGTCGGAAGCCAATGTGGAACATGATTGCAATTATCCAACTGCAAGTCTGGGCCCGGGTACTTATACACCGCCTCCCACAAGCTGGGGGCTCCTGCTGGGCGCTGGGTGAGGGGTAGGGAGTTGCTAATCTCTGGTACTTGGTGTGGGCAGCAGAGGGGGCTCCAGAGACCAGAGAAAGCCTTGGGGTAGGGAAGTGAGGGCTGCAGTAAGCAACCAGTCCAGTGTGCACTGAGGGGATGAGGACAGATATGCATGGGGCCCCGGCAGTATCTGCTTCAGGGAATGGGGAAGACAGGGAGCAAAGGCAGAAAGCTACAACGAGGCCAGGCTGGGAGCCTTGACTACCAGGCCAGAGAGTCTGGACTTGGCTCCACAGGCCGTAGGGAAGCATGGAAGGTTTTTGAGCCGAATGACCAGATAAGAGCTTGGCTTCTGGAAAATGGATGTGGTGGATGTAGTGAAGGAGAAACAGGAGAGAGACAGCTAATTAGGGGTGACAGCGCTGGGTGAGGGACACAGAACTAAAGCGACACGCGCGAAAAGGGGCAGCCGTGGGAAAAGTGGCTCACTGCCCCACCCGCCTCCCACGTGGTCTGGACTCAGGAGCCGCGAGGAAGACAGGACTCAGGGCAGGAAGCATGCTCCTGGGGTGAGCAGGTCGTGAGGAGAAATGCCTGTCACGCACCCCCCCCCCCCCGGCCCCAAGTCCAAATTTCAGACCAGATGAGAAACATAAGCCACTGGGAGTTGAGCAGATGGCTTGTCCAAAGCTGTTCCAGGTCTCGTTTCATCCACGGCAAAGGTGGGCTGGAAGCCGCAGGGTTCGCGAAGGCGCCTGAGCCGTTCGGAGCGGCCCTCCCTCACCCGCCGGGGCGCAGCCTGCTCGGGCCGTGCTTCGGGGGAGCGGCTCGTAATAGAGGAAGGCGCTGAACAGTGCGTTCCAGCCTGGCACGGCTCTAACCTCCCTGATGATGACGTCGAAATCGCTGGCACAAACTGTCCGAGAGATAGAAGACCCTCCAGGGGAAACTCGAGAAAGAACGCGTCCCTGGGAATCCCACAGCACGCCCGACGTGCGGCTTCTCCTCGCTTCCAACCAGGCTGGGAGCGCAGGGGACCGGCTGCCCCCTCCTCCCCTGCCCCTCCCCCGGAAGGTGAGGCCAGCTCCGGCCTCTCCCTGGACCCCGCTGAGCACAGCCAGCCTCCGGGCGGGGCTGGGTCTGCGCCTGCTGTGCTGCCCACAAGCCTGGTGCGTGGGAAGGGGTGCCGATGGCGCCGTCTCGGAAGCACGTCTGGGACACCAGACAGGGTCTCAGCCGGCCGAGCGGAGGAAAGGATTAGCCGTCCTCGGGCCGAAGCACGGCGTGCCCCGGGCCAGCCCCCGCGGCAGGGTCACAGGACTGCGGGCGCTGGAGAGAAGCCCGGCAGCGCGCCCGAGGAGCCGTGGAGCCTGCGCACAGACCTCGGGGGCTGCGGGGGAGTCGCACGCGCGCGTCCCTCTGCAGGCACCTTCCTGCTTTCCCTCAACAAACATTTACCGAGAAGCCTCCTCACGGGGCGGGGGGGGGATCCCCAAAGCGCACTGCCGGGCGACAGCGAGCGCTGGGCGGGACACAACAGGCCGCGCGGCCGGCCTAGAGCCTGGCTCCGGGGGGCTCCGGGTGAGTGTAATAAAGGCGACGAGTGTAATGAAGTCCTCGTCACTGAGAGGGGAACACGGCCTCGAGGGCGTGCAAAGCGCCTAAGTAATGTGAGATGACGCACAGCCAACGGGGGAGCGGGACTTGAACCCAGGACCTGGCCTCCAGGGGCTGCGTTCCCGACTGCATCCCCCGACCCCAGGAAGGAAGGCAGGTGGTCTTCTGGAGGGGAGGGACCTGAGGATCGCTGCCTCCCAGGCACTGAGCCTGTACTCTCATTTCATCTTCACAATAACCCTACGTTGGGGGTCATTTTATCCCGATTGTAGGTGAGAAACTGAGGCTCAGAGAGCCGAGCGAGCAGCCCAGGGCACATATTTGTTAAGCAGCTAGCTGGCTTGGGACCTCTTCTGAACTCTCAAGCGTGGCCTCCTTCCACAGTCCCCTGCCACACCCTCCGTCCAGCGGCGCCTACAGGCCTGGTGACAGCCTTCTCAGAGCCACTCCAGCGTCCTGATCTCAAACAGCTGTTTTGATTTTAACACCGGCCTGAATGAATCAAGTTCATCCTGAGTTTCTTCCTGACAGCGGATGGCCGCTGTCTCAGTGGGATGGCAGGAGCCCACCCGTTCTGAGGCACAGCCGTTCTGCTGGAAGTCAGGTGGACACTGAAGCCCATCGCGAACGCACCTCAACATCGTGCTCTTTAGGTAAATCCTGGGGGACGTCTCTGACGAGGTACAGGCTCCTCTCATTTGCCATTCTGCGTCTTCAGGTGGCAGGCAGGCGCGTTGTTTGTGTGTGTGTGAGTGTGCGACACTCACCACAACAGTGCCTGACGTTGACTGAGAACTTACACAGGGCTGGGGCCTGGCCGACACTACCACCACTTCATCTCAGTTGGGACGGCACCCCTGCGAGGTGAGTCCTCACATTATCCCCGTTTTACAGATGACAGATGAGTCAAGAAGGAGCGGGGCAGTGACGCTCCGCTCAGATCAGCAGCATCAGCATCATCGGGAACGTGTTGAAATGCACATTCTGGGGCCCCCAGGTCTATCTACCAGAACCTCTGGGCGGGGCCCAGAAATCTGGCTTAACAACCCTCCAGGTGATTCTGCTGTGTGGGAAAGTTTGAGATCCAGCGGATTAGGAAAAACAAAGGGCCCCCAAATCTCAAAGGCTTATGGCGGAAGTGGCGAGCTGTGGTCAAGGCCAAGCCCAGCCCGCTGCCTGTTTTGTAAATAGACTTTTCTCGGCCTTGCCCATTCATTTAGGTGTTGCCCCTGACACAGGGCAGGGTGGGGTAGTGACACAGACCACATGGCCGGCAAACCCTAAAATACTCCCTCTCTGGCTGACTCAGGCTTAGAGCATCTAAGGTTTGTGTCCTGGTCCCACCGCAGGTCCGCAGAGGTAGCTGTGGCTCCCAGCGCCTCTCTGGCTGGACTGGAGGGCAGGCCCCTTCTCCAGCTTTGCCGGTTGTGCTGGCAGGGGAAAACGATAGGAAGGAGCATGCACAGTGCTTACAGCTTCTGCTCTGAAACCACAGGCCGTCCTCCCACAGTTCACTGGCCAAACCTGACTCCTCGGAGAGGGGAGGAAGAACCCCCACCCCGGGAGGGTGGCAAATCTGCATGAACAATCGTCTAATCCCCTACTCTAGCCCTCTCTTCTGGTCACAGACACACAGTTTGCCTCCTTCCACAGCCGGAACTCGCCCCTCGCCCAAGGGAGGCAGCGCCTGCTCCAGGCGCCAGGCTGGGAGGCAGGCGGCCTCAGGACGGGCTCTGTGTGCAGCGGCGGCCTCACACTCGCAAGTGGAGCAGACAAGGATGGCCACAGGAAACACTCCCAGCTGGGCTGGGGGCAGGAGCAGTCTCTGCCCACTGGGCGCACATTGATGCCACCCCTCAGGAGTGCCCCCAGGACCTCGTTTTCTGCAGCCCTGAAATCCAAGCCCTGGAATGTCCTTCCTGTTCCACTGTTTCTCTTGCCACCTCTAAAGAGGGCGTCGGGGAACACACATCACTTGGGGGAGGGTTCAGTGTTCTCAGTCACGTCCTGACTCGATGAGGCTTCTGGGTTGCTCAGTGTCTCAGACAGCCTCAGCCCCTGTTGTCCAAGTCTTTCCGCAGCAGAACTCTCTCGAAAGCTGTTTGCTTATCTGTTTACTTCCAGGCAGATCCAGGTAGTATTAGCCACACTGGTGGTTTTTTTCTCCCGACTTATTTGTGGGTACCCTGATCCCATGAGGCTTCTTTGGAAGCACTGTACCCCCACCATTTGTCACTGAGCCATAATGTGGAAACTGAGGCTCGGAGAGGCAAATAAGTTTTCCTGACTTTACTCTTGGCTTTGAACCCAGCTCTCTAGGTCTCCATAGGTGTCTATACCACCTGCACTCTTCATCCAGAATCTCCAGGCTTATTCTTTTGTTCTGTGTGAAATAATGCCAAAGCCTGAATGAGCCGTTTTCAGAGGTTCAAAGGAGCCAAGTTAGATGCTCCCTTTTAACCCAGACGCGTTTTTTTCACAGCCATCCTCCTTTGCTTACCTCTAAAACTCAGATGTCCTTCTCAAACTTCAGTGACGTTAACACCACCTGAGTGTGGGGTTAGGGTGCTTTTTAAAAACGCAGGGTCCCAAGCTGTACCCTCTCAGGATCTGATTTGGTAGGAGCAGGGAAGAGCTGGGAATGTACATTTCAACAAGGAAGCCCCCTCGACCCCCACAAGGGGACTGTGACTCAGAGTCTGCTTGCCACTCCTTGAGAAGTTAGTTCTCTAACTCCCACCTGGCAGGGGATGAGTAACATTGAGTGAGAAAGTAGCAACTTCTTCTGAAGGTGCTTGAGAGCGTGTGAGAAGCACTTCATTAGTGGTCACCGCAGTCCTTAGAGGTGGCAGCACGATGATGATAATTATCCCTCGATTAGTTGGAGGGATTGAAGTGTTTAGAGGATAAATTTAGACATGAAGCCACTGAGTGCCAAGTGCACCCCGCAGGCCGGCGAGGGGTGAGATCGTAAGGGAGCAGCCCCAGGAGTGCAGGGCTCCCCAGGGCCAGATGGGAGCCACGAGGAGGAGGAAGGCCCCCACATCCCCGCAGAAGGAGGAAGGGAGCCGAGAAGGACAGGACAAGGGAAGCGGAGGGGGCCACACAGGTGCTGCACCGAGCTTTATCAAATACTGAATTTGTTGCCAATGTTTTCAATTCCGGGTAGCTGCGTATGAAAGTTCAAATTTGGCATCTCACGAAGACTCTGGAAACTCAGAGCCAACCACCACTGATCACTGTTGGCAGGGAGAGCAGCCTCCCCGCCACATGCCCGCGTCGCTCGGCCACTTGACCTGTCCAGCCCTGCGGGCAGCTGGGCGGCAGCCCTGCTCGAGCCGGTCGCACATCTGTCGCAGTAAGCATTTGGGAAGAGACTGGGTTCCTCCTCTCGCTAAACGGTCAAAGATCTGACTTGCAGAGTCTGGGCGAAGGGAATGAGCATGTGGGAGCAACAGGCCCGAGAGAGAATCTCATTCATGTCATCCTCGGGACAAACAGGCCCACCTGAGAGAACCTAGCTCACGTCTGTTCTGGGGACAAAAGCATTTGAACAACGGAGAACTGAGAGAAAACAAACAGCTTTAGGATGAATTTTTCACTCACAATACTTCCACAGGCTTTTTCATGGTATTTGAAAATTAAGTTAACACTAATTTAATATTATAACAGGGATTTAATGGAGTCTGAAAAATAAATCAGGCCTTTGAATGAGATATCTAAAACTCTATTTTAATATGCAAAACAACATAAAATAATTGCACTCAAGCAGTAGTTCAAAAACATTTTATCATAATTGTACTTTCACAAAAAAATTGTGAAAGAAAGATCTGGGGGCCGCTGTAGCATTCCCAATATGAGGAAACTAAGGAAGCAATGGTCTTTAATTCAATGCCAGCTAGTAAGACGTGTAGATAATTATCAAATTACTGTGCAAACTGATCTTCAGCAGTTACACCCCAGACAGGCTCTGGGAGGCAGTACAAACCAAAGCCACACCCTGCGAACCAGCCAAACGCACCGCCACCTGCCCCTCTCTGGGTGTCATGAACCATCCTTGGACATTCACATCTTTGCTTAGGACGCTAACCAGAATTCCAGAATCTCTACTGTCCTGTCACAGGCTTCCTACTCATAACAGATGTTTATTGTTGATACTAATAGCTCCAAAAGATATCCAGAAATTCATTTTCAAAAGTGGCTTTTAAAAATTGCACTAAATAAAATGAGTATTTTGCTTCAAGTGTGTAAAATTTATAAACACAGGACATGCAATTACCAGGCAAAGATAGCTGTCTCATAGGATCCAATGGAAACCCCTATTTAAAAACAAAGCATGAACAATTTGAAGGAGGAAATTTCTCCTTATCCATCAACCCATCCACCGTTCGGGTGGCTGTTAAGCACCTCCTACCTAGATCACTGTGGGGGTGTTAGAGATGCCGACATGATTCCAACAAGCTTCCATGGAAGTCAGGGGTGACATGGGCATAAGAAACTGGTTCACACATGGTAAAATTACTAAACACTGTCTCAGGACTCTTTGGGTTATAGGTGACATGACCCCACTCAACTCAACTCAATCAAACAAAGGGAATTTATTGGCTCATTTAACGGAAGATCTGGGGATGAGTTCAAGGACAGCTGGATTCAGGAGATTAAATGTTACCCTCAGAGATGAGTCTGCACCTCTCCACTCTGCCTCCCTGTGTTGGCTTTGTTCCAGATAACCCGTCTCTACATAGCAGGTGCCTTTAGGCCAGGTTTACATTAGCCTTACTGCAGTCTTAGAAGAAAAAGTTTCCCATACCCAATGCTTCTAGCAAATATCCCAGAATCCGCTTACTCTGACTGGATCATCCTGAATTAGGAAGCCATCCCTAAACCAACAGCCATTTGGGGGATGGAATGTTCTGATGGCCCAGGACTGGTCCATGGCCTCGCTCCGGGAGCCGGGGGTAGATCTCTGCTTCATCCAAATGTCACGGGCTGAGCTAGGAGGAAGGGTAGTCCCTGGAGGGACAATCAAGATGCTGTGATCGCAATGAGGAGAAATAAATAATAGGGACAAATAACAGTTGTTTCCCACAAATGTCCTAAGAAAAATACCGTCGGAGTGCAGTCAGCATCCGGAGGGCAGAGAAGGGAAGTGGTCTAGCAAGAGCGCTGCTGCCTGTGGTGGGAAAGGCACAGAGAAGGGAGAAGCTGAGGAGGAGCTGCTCGCTCCCTTGGTTTGAGCTCAGCTTCTCTGGATCCTTTACCTTCTGATAAACCGTGGCATGTTCATCACCGAGTCACCTCTTTCAGTACCCAACCCATCACCGAAGGATCCGGTTACATTACATCAACCTAAACACCATCCGTTATTAACTCAGTCAATAAATAATCACTGAGTGATTCCTCTGTGCTGGGTCCTCACCCACCTTCCAGAGTTAGAGTCACGAAAGAAAGCACCGAAAGTTCTTGCCTCATTGGAACTTATGGTCTAGTCGGTGAATACAGACAATAAATAGAAAAGTAAAATATAATATATAGGATGTCAGATGATAAGTGCTTTGGGCAAAACAAGGCAGGGAAGGATGGAAAGACATAAGTAAAGCAGACACCAGTAACGTCGCAGGCTCACAGTGAGGAGTTAAAAGAGATGTGAAGAAGGCGAGGGAGTGAGCAAAGTGGATATTTAAAGGAAGAACATTCCAGGCATAGTGAACAGCCAGTGCAAAGGCCCTGAGGCAAGAGCGTGCCTAGACTCTTTAGGAAGACCAGTATGGTGTGGCAAGAGAGGAGAGAGTAGAAGAGAAAATGAGAGTGGGAGCGAGGAGACAGAACAAGCACAAGTAGGACTTTGAATATTGTAAGGATTTCGGCTTTTACTCTGAATGAATGGGAAGCAATTGGGTGTTTTGAATAGAGGAGGCCACAATATGACTTCTATTTTAAAATGATCATTCTAGAATAGACTACAGAGGGAAAGGGCCAAAATGGGGAGACCGGTTCAGAAACATCTGCAATAATCTAGGTTAGAGATGATATGGCAGCTGGAAAGCTTTGGTTATATTTTGAAGGTAAAGTGACAAGATTTTCGGAAAGACTGTATTTGGGGTGCTCTCAAACAGAGTAGGTAAGGATGACTCAGAATTTTGGTCTGAGGAAATGGAAGGATGAAGTTGCCACCCACCGACATGGGGAAGGTTGTGGAAGAAGCAGGGGTGAGGGGGTGCTGGAAGGCAGGAGTTCTCTTTCGGACATGTTGAGTTTGAGATGCCTACTGGACATCTAAGTGATCATGGAGAGCAGGCAGCTGGATATACAGTTCCACAGTTCAGAAGGTCTGAGATGGAGATGGCAATTGGGAATTTGTCACTGTATAGACGATATTTAAAGCCATGAGACTATAATCGCCAAAGGGGAGAATATTTCTAGCAGCGAGAATGTGTATAAAGACGGCAGCCTGGGTGTCATGTGAAGTGAAATAATCCAGACAGAGCAGGACGATCTCTGCACGACTCCACCCACATGTGGGAGTTAAATACGTTGACAAAAAGAACAGATTAGTAGTTACAGGGGGGTGGGCGTGGGGAGGGCACAAAGGCTGAAGTGGCGCACCTACAACACGACTGCAAACAATAATGTACAACTGAAATTTCACGAGGTTGGAAACTATCATAATCTCCATAAAAAGTTAAAAAAAAAAAATTTCAACCGAGACTCCACCCTGGGACGTACCAATTTTAGCAATCAAGGAAACAAGGAGCAAACGAGAAAACAGCTAAGGGATCTGAGAGGCAAACACCAGTAAGGCAGAAGAAAAACTAGAAGAGGCCGATTTTCCTGAAGCCACACAAAGAAAGTGTTTATGAAGGAAAAAGTCTTAAAATATTGAACATTTGAAAATGTTCGAATACTGCAAACAGGCCAAGTGGGATGAAGACTGAGCATTGACGGTTTTGGCTGTCAGTGTGCAGGTCATAAGCAGTTTTAGTGTAGCTCTGGGAATAAAATAAGAAGGGCTGGAAACAGAACATATCAATGACGTTTACGGAGATTTGCTGTTACATCTAGTTCTTAGAAAAGTGATCTGCTGCTTTACCAACTCCCTCTCCCCCAAAAAGACTTTAATTTATTGTGCGGTATTAAAGAATTCATGATGAGGGAGCCAGACTCTGTGTTTACGTCATTCTCTGCATAGCATTTTTCAGGAAGGATACAAATCACAAAGTGGTAAGTAAAATAATTGAGACCAAGGTATTTCCAACCGATCTCAAACGTGTTACATGCACTGTTTACATGCAGCACGTCAGTTCCCTATGCCACTTTTGATATCAACACAAAAATTATGTTCACTTATTTGTCCTTTCTTTCCTTTTCGATAATATTTTTTAAGATTTCCAGTTCCAGGAATGGTGGAATCTTCCCACAGTTCGCAAGTGTAAACTCTGGGAAAAAGATAGATAAAGCATGGCTACTTGAGAGAACTGGGAAGCAACCAGAAGCAGAGATTTTTCCTTTGAATAACAGAGCCAGAGAGTGAGAGCCATAGTCACACAACTTTGCCACTGAGGGACGAGCTGAAAGTTGTAGTTACATTGACTGATATGTCAAAAGAAGCAGTTTGAAACTGCCAGAGTGGCTGGAAATGGAAGGCAAAAATCCTTTAAAAGAAGAAACTCCAGTGAAAGGGGAGTCCCAAGACCTGCCTATAACCTCCCCTCCAACTCTTGGCTCGTCCCTAAACTGTGTGAACTGTGGATACTTGAGGAAGCACAAGGAAGGGAGTAATGCCGGAAGGCCGAAGGCTGAGCCGGTGTGCCAGCGCCTGTCCATGCAGGGCGGACAGAGTCAGAGTTCGTGTCCTGGTGGGTTAGAGGGGCTCCGTGGATGCCTCGGGCATTCCACTGACACTCTAGAAGGACTGTGCCTTAGGAGTTAAGATTCTACCCAGGATTAAGGGGTGCTCCTTAGTTCTAAGGGCAAAAAACCAGACCTGCCCTAAGAAAACATAGAACCAAGCCCCCAGTAACTCAAGTTGGCCTGCCAGTAGTTTAACTGCTTATAGAACAGAGCTCAACACTCTTCAGGGGACGATAAGAGAATTCACGGCCTCTACAACATATCATCACAGTAAGTGGGCTTGGGGACCTCCGCTGGGAACTGGCCTCTGTGCCCCCATGCTCCCCAGCTCTCCGGGGGGGGGGGGGGGGGGGGGGGAAGCGCAGGGAGCCCCTGGGAAATGTAGCTTTCCTAGTAAAAATAAATCCTCCTGGAGAAACTTTGCCCCACAAAGGAGGAAACACAGAATCACACAGTCGAGTTATAAGACCCAATCCCGGGGGCTCGGAGAATACTTAGGAGGAAGTAACATCCCAGCTGGAACTGGAAGATCCAGCAAGCCTGAGCCTGGAGGAGGGAAAAGCAGATGGAATGCTCGGAATGGGCAGAGAACACGGGTGCGGCTGGAGTAAGGTTCAGGGAGAGGAGAGGCCAGATTGGTAAGAAACAAGGGGCGGGCAGGCAGATTATAAAGGGCCTTGTCCATTGTGTTAAGCAGCTTGGATTTTTCCTGAGAGTGATGGATTGCCAATAAAAAGCTTCCAGAAGCAGAGCAATATAATCAGAATTTTGGTGTCAAAATATCCTCCTGGATAATGCAATGAGTCAATCTGGAGAAAACCGTATTTGAGAATGTCAAGATTCTATAAGAAATTGAGTTTATCGGTCCAAAGCTCAGCAGAAACGTTTAGGTTGATATGGATTCTTCAGCCTGCTGAGAATCACTGAAACCTTGGAAATAAATGAGGTACTCGGGGAGCAATCAAGGAAATAAAAAGACCCGAGGTAGAAACCTGAGGATCACCAGCATTCAGGTGTAATTGGTTAATGCGTTCACCGATTGCACTGGCAGTAACATATTTTATAGTACAGATGGGGCCTCTCTGCAATCAGTCTAAATTAATGAATCTTCCAACATCAGGTTCACTTAATTGATTTCTGTCTCTGTTTTAGATGATCTTGTAGAGCAGCAGTTCTCAATCAGGGACACAGAAATGTCTGGAGACACTTTGGTTGCCACGACTGGGGATGCTACAGGCATCTAGTAGGTAGAGGCCGGAGATGCTGTTAACCATCCTTCAATGCACAAGACAGCCTCTTACAAAAAGAATTACCCAGCCCAGCCCCACATGTCATTAGTGCCAACACTGAGAAACCCTATTCTAGAAGGGCGCTTGTCGCTGTAGACCCGCTGGTCTGTGGACACTGATAGCTTCTGCGCCTTCTTCCCAAGCATTCCTGTCAGAGGACACCTTAGTCTCTGAGGCTAACATCAAAGAACTCTCAAATTCACTGTTAGCATCACGTAATCAAATGAAACTAAAATCTGAAAATACTGAGTTGCACAGATTTGGGGAGACACAGGAACTCTCGCTTTTACCTGTGACGGAAATGTGGGAAAACTAATCAATCTCAGGGGCAGTAGTGTAGGAGTTCCATGATACCGTGAACGCAAGCCGATTAAAGTTGTGGAAGAGACGGACGGGTCCTACCAGACCAGGAAGCGCTTAGTATTTTATGAACAGAATGGCCTCTCCGTCTTGGAGGAAATCGTCAATCAGTACTGTTGATTGCTGATTTTGTTTCTGTTAATGTGATAAGTAAGTGGGGATCATGAGACCAAAGGCTTGAAGAGGAGCTGAGGGTCTTGTGGTCTGTCTATACTGATACAGTGCTGAGCCGTGCTGTCCAAAGGAGAGAGAGAGATGTGGGATCTACCTGGAGCTGAGCTCCATGCTGGCTTTGTCCTCCCAGAAGTGACCCTCCCACTGTCTTCAGCCCCTGCTCTGACCCAAAACCAGAGCTGCGTGCTGGCACCCAGTTGGAGCAAAGGACCAGATTTGAGCCAAAGTTCCACTTAGCCTGGGGTTCTGATAGAGATGGACATAGGTGGCAAATGGGTGAGACAATGGGCCAAAACTCTGTTTGGATGGAGAACCAAAGGGCAGCCTAAGACAGTATTGAGAGAGAGCGAGAACATTGACCAAATGAGCCGAAGGCAGGCTGCTGTTCCGCTCAGTGCATTCTGCCAGCTAGCAGCATCGTGAGCACCACTTGGGAACTCAGACACGCCGGCAGTCCCACTCCTTGCCTGCTGATCTGGACTCTGCATTCTAATACCATCTCCAGGGGAAGTCTGAGAAGCACTGATTTTGCCCTTGGGAAAAGGGGTGATGGACTCAGGTACAGGTGGTTCCTAACAGACTGCCTCCCCGTCCAGCCCCTCAAGTTCATACCTAAAAGCTTGGTGTCCCCAGAAGAGCTCTTTCACTGAAACTGTTGACGGTTGAGGAAAGGAGAGACGCGGCAGTGGTACACTGAGAGCGCCTTACACAAACCGGGCATTCCCCCACTTTGCCAAACACGGCCATGGCCCCTCTCATCCGATGTCCACGGCTCTGCTCGGGCTCCTCAAACCTCTGCTCTCCCTCTCAGCCAACCACCTCCCAGAGTTGACCTGAGAGCAGATGGGAGCCCCCGCTGTCCTCAGCACACAGGAAGTGGCCTCCTCCCTGGGAGGCTGGCACCACAGCCCTGCTCTGGAATCAGACGCCGGCCCCTCCTCAGAGCCAAGCGGGAGCAGTCACCTCTTGGCTAGCTCTGTCCTGGCGACATGTAAGCGTGCAGAGTTCTCGTCCAGATTTACTTTGAAAAGAAAGGGGACTCCTTCCAGCCAGCATATCCTCTAGTTAATACCCTGTAAACTTTCTTTCCAGCTATGTTGACTTCAAAATAATCTCTTTATCACAATATTTCAAACATACAGCAATATCTGTGGACCCCCTACCAAAATTGAACAAATCTTATAGGCATCCATATTTGTTTCAGATATATTTGTTTTTCCACAATAAAACATTATATTGCAACTGAAATTCCCTATGTCCCTCTCTCTGACAGGTAACCACACCCCTTAAATTGGTGTGTATGCTATTCATGAATGCTTCATAGTTGTACTATAGGGGTTGCAGCCATATGCAATGTGGAGTATTACTCTGCGAGCTCTTAAGCCTTAATTAAAAGGTATAATATCACATGGATTATTCTGCAACTTGCTTTCACACAGACATTGTTTTTGAGATGTTACCGTGTTGACTTCACGTTCTCCTTATTTCTGTGCTGTTGTTGGCACGTATGTTACCTCTATTTTAAACCTCATGACATATTCTAATTATCGTTGTATACCACCAGAATTTGTGAAATTTGCCTACATACCCATCCGTCTTCTCCTCACGATTCCGCCCCTCAGCCAGCCTCCATTCTCAGCACAGTCGGCCTGTCTGACACGCACCCTTTAGAATCTTCTTCAGTTAGACTGTGCTGCGGGGAATGCATTCAGCCTTTGCCTGAAAATATCTATATTTTACTCTCATTCTGGAAAGATAGTTTTGCTGGGCGTGTAGCTCCAGGTGGATAGGTCTTCCCCTCAGCAAGGTGAGGGTGCTCCTCCGTTGTCGTCTGGCTTCCATGTTTTTGGTGGGAAGTCTGCTGTCAGTTTAACAGCTCTTCCTTTGAGGTTTTCCCTTTTCTCTAATTGGCTCTGTCCAAAATCCTATCTTTGCCTTTGGTGTTTCTCTGTGACGTGCAGGATGTGCGTTCTTTCTTAATTAATCCTGCTTGTGTGGGAATTCACAAAGCTGTGGAGTAACTCCTAGTATCTCTTCTGGAAAATTTTCAGCCATCGCCTACTCAGATGTAGCTTCTGCTTCATTCTCTCTTCTCTGCAACTTCCCACTTGGTGTGATCTCTTAACTTCTCTTAACTCTGTCATATTTTCCATGTCTTTGATTCTGTGTTGTAGTCTAGATAATTTTTTCAGGTCTATCTGAAGTTCACCAATTCTCTCTCTCTCTTTTTTTTTATTGCAGTAACATTGAACTATAACATTATATAGCTTTCAGATGTACATCATAAGATGTTTCGAATTCTGTGTAGATTACATTACGTTCACCACCCAAAAACTAATTATATTCCATCCCCTCATATGTGAGCCTAATCACTCCTTTCGCCCTCCCCACCCCCACTTCCCCTATGGTAACCATCAGTCCAATCTCTGTTGCTATGTGTTTGTTTGTCGTTGTTTTTATCTTCTACTTATGAGTGAGATCATTTGGTATTTGACTTTCTCCCTCTGACATATTTCACTCAGCAGAATACCCTAAAGGACCATCCATGTTGTCACAAATGGTCAGATTTCATCATTTCTTATGGCTGAGTAACATTCCATCGTGTATAAATACCACATCTTCTTGATCCATTTGTCCCTTGATGGGCATCTAGGTTGCTTCCAAGTCTTGGCTATTGTGTATAATGCTGCAATGAACATAGGGGTGCAAGTATCTTTATGCCTTTGTGTTTTCAAGTTCTTTGGATAAATACCCAGCAGTGGGATAGCTGGATCATATGGTAGATCTATTCTTAATTTTCTGAGGATACTCCATACTGCTTTCCATAGTGGCTGCACCAGTTTGCACTCCCACCAGCAGTGTACAAGGGTTCCCTTCTCTCCGCATCCTCTCCAACATTTGTTGTTTCCTGTCTTTTTAATTATAGCCATTCTGACTGGAGTGAGGTGATACCTCATTGTAGTTTTGATATGCATTGCCCTGATAGCTAATGATGTTGAGCATCTTTTTCATATTCTTGTTGGCCATCCGTATATCTTCTTTGGAGAAATTTCTGTTCATATATTTTGCCCATTTTTTAATTGGATTGTTGGTTTTTTTGTTGTTGAGTTGTATGAGTTCTTTGTATATTTTGGATATTAACCCCTCATCTGATATAGGGTTTGCAAATATCTTCTCCCAATTGGTAGGCTGTCTTTTCATTTTGTTGATGGTTTCCTTTGCTGTGCAGAAGTTTTTAGTTTGATGTAGTCCCGTTTGTTCATTTTTTCTTTTGTTTCCCTTGCCCAGTCAGACATGGTACTTGAAAGTATGCTACTCAGACCGATGTCAAAGAGCGTACTGCCTGTGTTTTCTTCTAGAGGTTTCATGGTTTCAGGTCTTACATATAAGTCTTTAATCCATTTTGAGTTGATTTTTGTGCATGGTGTAAGGGAATGGTCTACTTTCATTCTTTTGCATGTGGCTGTCCAGTTTTCCCAACACCATTTATTGAAGAGACTCTCCTTTCTCCATTGTATGTTCTTGGCTCCCTTGTCAAATATTAGCTGTCCATATACGTGTGGGTTTACTTCTGGGCTCTTGATTCTGTTCCATTGATCTGTGTGTCTGTTTTTATGCCAGTACCATGCTAATTTGGTTACTATGGCTTTGTAGTATATTTTGAAATCAGGGAGTGTGATACCTCCAGCTTTGTTCTTTTTTCTCAGGAATCCTTTGGCTATTCAGGGTCTTTTGTTGTTCCATATAAATTTTAGGATTCTTTGTTCTATTTCTGTGAAAAATGTTGTTGGAACTTTGGTAGGGATTGCATTGAATCTATAGATTGCTTTAGGAAGTATGGACATTTTAACTATGTTAATTCTTCTAATCCAAGAGCACGGAGTATTTTTCCATTTCTTTGTATCTTCTTTGATTTCTTTCAACGTTTTACAGTTTTCGGTGTACAGATCTTTCACCTCTTTGGTTAAGTTTATTCCTAGATATTTTATTCTTTTTGTTGCAATTGTAGATGGGATTGTATTGCTAATTTCTCTTTCTGCTACTTCCTTGTTAGTGTATAGAAATGCAACCGATTTTTGTATATTGATTTTGTATCCCGCGACTTGACTGTATTCATTTATTATTTCTAAAATTTTTTTATTGGATTCTTTAGGGTTTTCTATATATAAAATCATGTTGTCTGCAAAGAGTGACAGTTTCACTTCTTCTTTTCCAGTGTGGATTCCTTTTATTTCTTTTTCTTGCCTGATTGCTCTGGCTAGGACTTCCAATACTATGTTAAATAAGAGTGGTGAAAGTGGGCAGCCTTGTCTGGTTCCTGATCTTAGAGGGATAGCTTTCAGTTTTTCTCTGTTGAGAATGATATTTGCTGTGGATTTGTCATATATGGCCTTTATTATGTTGAGGTATTTTCCTTCTATACCCATTTTATTTAGAGTTTTTATCATAAATGGATGCTGTATCTTGTCAAATGCTTTCTCTGCATCCGTTGAGATGATCATGTGATTTTTCTTCTTCATTTTGTTAATGTGGTGAATCACGTTGATAGATTTGCAGATGTTGAACCATCCCTGCATCCCTGGAATGAAACCCACTTGATCATGATGTATGATCTTTTTAATGTATTGTTGTATTCAATTTGCTAGTATTTTGTTGAGAAATTTTGTGTTGATGTTCATCAGTGATATTGGCCTGTAATTTTCTTTTTTTGTGTTGTCCTTGTCTGGTTTTGGTATCAGGATAATGTTGGCTTTGTAGAATGAGTTAGGAAGCCTCCCCTCCTCTTCAATTTTCTGGAAGAGTTTGACAAGGATAGGTATTAAGTCTTCTTTGAATGTTTGGTGGAATTCACCAGGGAAGCCATCTGGTCCTGGACTTTTATTTTTTGGGAGGTTTTTGATTGCTGTTTCAATCTCCTTACTGGTGATTGGTCTATTCAAATTGTCTACTTCTTCTTGGTCCAGTTTTGGAAGGTTGTATGTTTCTCAGAGTTTATCCATTTCTTCTAGATTATCCAATTTGTTGGCATATGGCTTTTCACAGTATTCTCTTATTATCTTTTGTATTTCTGAGGTGTCTGTTGTAATCTCTCCTCTTTCATTTCTGATTTTATTTATCTGAGCCTTCTCTCTTTTTTTCTTGGTGAGTCTAGCTAAGGGTTTGTCAATTTTGTTTATCTTTTCAAAGAACCAGCTCTTGGTTTCATTAGTTTTTTTCTATAGCTTTTTTAGTTTCTATTTCATTTATATCTATTCTGATTTTTATTATTTCCTTCCTTCTGCTGATTTGGGGCTTTCTTTGTTCTTCTTTTTCCACGACTCTTAGATGGGCTTTTAGATTGTCTATTTGGGATTTTTCTTCTCTGTTGAGGTAGGCCTGAATTGCTATAAACTTCCCTCTTAGAACCGCTTTTGCTCTATCCCAGAGATTTTAGCATGTCATATTTTCATTTTCCTTTGTCTCTGGGAATTTTTTGATTTCTCCTTTGATTTCTTCATTGACCCAATTGTTGTTCAGTAGCATTTTGTTTAATCTGCACATTTTTGTGGCTTTTCTGGTTTTATTCCTGTAGCTGATTTCCAGTTTCATATCTTTGTGGTCAGAAAAGATGCATGGTCTTATTTCAATCTTCTTAAATCTATTGAGACTTGTTTTGTGGCCTAATATGTGATCAGTCCTGGAGAATGTTCCATGTGCATTTGAAAAGAATGTGTATTCTGTGGTTTTTGGATGGAATGTTCTAGATATGTCTACTAAGTCCATCTGGTCTAATGTGTCATTTAAGGCCAGTGTTTCCTTATGGATCGTCTGTTTGGATGATCTGTCCATTGGTGTTAGTGGAGTGTTAAAGTTCCCTACTATTATTGTGTTACTGTCTATTCTCCTTTTATGTCTGTTAATAATTGCTTTATGTATTTAGGTGCTCCTATGTTGGGTGCATAGATATTTACAAGTGTTAGATCTTCTTGTTGGACTGTTCCCTTTATCATTATGTAGTGCCCTTCTTTATCTTTTTTTACAGTTTTTGTTTTGAAGTCTATTTTGCCTGATATAAGTATTGCTACCCCCACTTTCTTTTCTTTGCCATTTGCATGGAATATCTTTTCCCATCCTTTCACTTTAAGTTTGTGAGTATCTTTAGGTCTGAAGTGTGTCTCTTGTATGCAGCATATACATGGGTCTTGTTCTTTTATCCAATTGGCCACCCTGTGCCTTTTGATTGGAGCATTTAGTCCATTGACATTTAAAGTAGCTATTGATAAATACGCATTTATTGCCATTTTGTTACTTGTTTTTCTGGGTGTTTTAGAAGCTCTTCTCTGTTCCTTTCTTTTTCTCTTGCCCTCTTCCCTTGTGGTTTGATGGCTATCTTTAGTAATATGTTTGATTTTTGTCTTACTTATTTGTTTACTTATTATAGGTTTCTGATTTGTGATTACCATGAGGATCCTATATAGTATTCTATGTGTATGACAGTCTATATTGAGTTGATAGACTCTTCAGCTTGACCTCTTTCTAAAAGCTCTACTTTTTCATGCCCCTCCTCCAACATTTTATGTTTTTTAAATCATATATAATCTCTTGTTTAGTGTATGTCTATCCATTACCCTCTTATCATTGAAATAGGTAATTTTAGTACTTTTGTCTTTTAACCCTCATATTATCTTCACAGGTAGTTGATCTCCTTCCTTTACTATTTTTTACCTTTACCAGTGATTTTATTGCCTGGTCGTTTTTGTTTTGTTTTCTTGATAATTTTTTTAGCCTTATTTGTGGTCATTGCTCTCCCACTTAAATAAGTCCCTTCAGCATTTCTTGTAGAACCGGTTTCTTGGTGATAAACTCCTTTAATTGTTGCTTGTCTGGGAAGTTCTTTATCTCTCCTTCCATTCTGAATGACCACCTTGATAAATAGAGTATTTTTGGCTCTAGAATTTTTCCTTTTAGCACTTTAAATACATCATGCCATTCTCTGCTCACCTGTAGGGTTTCAACTGAGAAGTCTGTTGATAGCCTTATGGGCTTTCCTTTGTAGTCACTTGTTGCCTTTCTCTTGCTGTTTTTAGGATTCTCAGTTTAATTTTGGACTTTTTAATTATAATGTGTCTTGGTATGGGCCTCTTTGGGCTTATCTTGTTTTGAGATCTCTGTGCATCCTGTGCTTGGATGTCTGTTTCCTTCCTTAGGTTAGGAAAATTTTCATCTATTATTTCTTCAAATAAATTTTCTGCCCCTTTGTCTCTCTCTTCTCCTTCTGGGACACCTATAATACGAATGTTAGTGCACTTGATGTTGTCCCAGAGTTCTAGTTCTCATTCTATCTAATTCTTTTTTCTTTTTAGCTTGGGTGATTTCCTCTAGTCTTTCGTCTAGCTTGCTGATCCGTTCTTCTGTATCCTCTACTTGCTATTGAATCCCTCTAGTGAATTTTTCATTTCCAGCATTGCATTCTTCATTTCTGATTGGTTCTTTTTTATAGTTTCCAGTTTTTTGTTGATGAGCTCACTGTGTACATCCAGTCTTCTCTCAATATCTGTGAGCATCCTTATGAGATTTTGCTTGAACTCTTTGTTGGGTAAGTCACTTATTTCTGTTTCATTTAGCCCTTTTTCTGGGGTTTTGTCCTGTTCCCTTGCTTGGAAATTATTCCTTTGTCTCTTCATTATGCCTCTTTCTCTGTGCTTATTTCTATATATTAGGTGAGTCGGCTATGTCTCCTGATCTTGGAGAAGTGGCTTTATGTAAGAAATGCCTTATGAGGCCCAGCAGTGTGCTTCCCTCTCGTCACCAGTCCAAATGATCCAAGAATGACCCCTTTGTGGGCTACTTGTGTCCTTCTGCTGTGGCAGGCTTGCTCTAAATGCAGGTACTCAAGGAGTCTAGTCTTTCCTTCCCTGGCCAGCTGTTTGTAAGTCAGGTTTGGGGAACCTCAGCACCGTTGGCTGCAAAGTCTAACAGCACACTCCTGTTGCAGTTTTCCTGTTAATTGGGTAGGGGGGGCCAGCCCCGTGGCTGAGTGGTTAAGTTTGCATGCCCCGCTTTAGCATCCCTGGGTTTTACTGGCTCGAATCCTGGGTGCAGACATGGCACCACTCATCAGGCCATGCTGAGGTGGCATCCCACATGCCACAACTAGAAGCACCTACAAATAAAATGCACAACTATGTACTGGAGGGCTTTGGGGAGAAAAAGGAAAAATAAAATCTTTAAAAAAAAAAGATCTATGCTAATTGGGTAGGTTACCAGTGTAGCTGATTGCTAGGCCTAGGGGCTTACAGTTGCTATAGGCCTCAGGCCTACAAGGCTGTTGTCAGTTCTCTTAGGAGTGCAGCTGAGTGGGGCTGGCCCTTGGCATGGGACCACTCAACTTTTTCAGGCTTTGGAAGGTGGGGCTGATCCTTTTTATGGCTATTTGTGAAGTACAGGTCTTCTGCTGCTGCTAAGCCTCACCCCCTACAGGACCACACACACCATCAACACAGTCCTGGTTAGTGCACACTTCCCACCCCTCTGTAGCATACCCCAACACCCCACTGCAGAGGCCCCCACCTCTCCACCATCATCCCCCACAGTTCACCTGGTCCTCACACAGGCCCTGCCCCACAGAGGTGGATACACTCACCTGCCTGTAGAGGATCAAGGCACCCAGTCAATGCAGGCCAACAAGTAGCCTGAGGGCTTGCTGCTGGGCAGAGCCAGTCCCTAGGGTGGGCTGCCTGCCCTGTCTGAACTGGATTAAATCTAGTGGATGTGGCAGACCCCTGGGCTAACAGGCCAAGGGAAGAACCTCAATGGCGCCCACTGGGGTCTGTGTCAGCACACCTGGACCAGGTCAGAACAATGGCCCCCACCAATGTCTCAGTCTCTGGAGAGGTCCCTCCTCTCACCAAGGTGCCCCCAGAGCCCACCAGGTGAGTCTCTTTTCACCAAAGGACTGTCAGCCTTCTCTCTGGTGATTTTAGGTTGCTGCAATGAGTGAGTTTGTGCATGGGACCTTTAAAACCTGGGTCTTTTCGGCTTTCGTCCAATGGCTTTTCTGGGCATATCCTCACTGCAGTTAATAGCCAGCAAAGCCAGGAAGTAAGACCCTCATCTCAGTCGTGCTGAGTCTGAAGGATACTTACAGCAGTATCACCCCCTGCTCCAGACCTCACTCTTCCAGGGAGGGCTGCGTACCTTAGGGTGGTTCCCGCCTGGCCAGCTGAAAAGCTCCACTGCTCCCAAAGGTGGCTTTTTTTCCTCTCCAGCAGGAATTTCTGCCTCTTCCGCCTTAGTCAGGACTGTCCCTTTTTGTGGGGGTTCTTTTTATCCAGTTTTCAGTTTTCTCTCCAGGGTAATTTTTCCAAAAATAGTTGTAACCTGGTTGTGTTCATGGGAGGAGATGAGGTCAGAGTCTGCTTCCACCACCATCTTGACGAGATCCCCCCAATTCTCTCTTTTAACTGTGCTTAATCTACTGCTAAACCCATTCATTGTACTTTTTTATGCCAATCATTGTACTTTGATATCTAGAATTCTTTTGTTAATATAACCCAGCCTACTTTATAGTCTCTTACTCTTTATTTGCATTTTCATCTTCTCTATTTTTTGAAGCATATTAAACATAATTTTATGTTGGGTGTTTAATAATTCCACTATCTTATGCCTCATTCCCCTATATGTGAGTGTAGCTGTGTGCTACTTTTTATTGAGGGCTCTATTTCTAGCACTTTCTCTGTGGAAATTATTGAGACCTGGTTGGAAAGTGAGATCCTCAGGGAGGATCTGAATTCGCTTCTGCCACATGCCTGGGGACATCTGCGAGCCAGAACTAGTTTGAACCAAATTCTCGGCTAAATGTTTTCGGCCTGTCTGAGTGGTTTGATCTTGGACTACAGACCTAGACAAGGGCTAGTCTGCGGTTCTAAATTTTAAGAGAAGATTTTTTTCTTCACTCCCTTGACCTGCTCCACTCCAGCATTTACAGTGCACGCTTTTCCTTGAAGTTCCCTGGGGAGTGGGGTGTGCATATCCTTACCAGACAGTGTGACCATGTGGGATACCCGCTTTAGGTGGGGCAGAGGAAGTCTGGGGGAAGGGATTCCTACTAGACTCCTCCCTCCGGACAGGCCCTGCACTCTCACTGTGCTCTGTAGAGCCACAAAATCCAAGCTTCAAGGTCACCCAATTTGACAAATGGCCTTAAGGTAAAAGCTGGCTTAAACGCTCTATTTACTTCTGGGTTCCTGATTTTACTTTAGTTTTGACCCCTTACTGTTCCCAACCAATGTGCTAGTTCAGCGATGCATTTTCCAGGAAGTTATATATCCAGAGTTTCAGCAGGGGGATTTGACAGGGTCCCTAGTCTGTCCTTCTGCTGGAATTGCAACCCTCACCCACTCTTTATACGAGAGTGGTATTTCTTAGGTTCATATCAATCAAGTCCCTCTGTGCTTAAAACCTGCTGTGGGTTCCACATTGCCCTCAGGAGAAGCCCACAGCCTGAGCGTGGCTTATAAGTCCCTCCCTTCTTCCTCTGTGACATCTCCGGGCTCCCTTTTTATCAGTCATCTCCCATGCACCCTCTTTTTACTGAAGCTGAATTACACTCCTTGCAGTCATCAGAAAATCCCATGCCCTTTTCCCCTCCAGCTTTGTAAATGCTGTAGCCATGCCTTCCACCTTCTCTCTTTTCTTCTTTCTTCCAGGTCCCACCTTTTCTCACCTAGCTCCTACTCATCTTCAGGCTTCAGGCTGAGTGTTACTTTTCCCAGAAAGTCTGGACTCGGGGTCCTGCCTCTGTGCTCCCACTGGACCTGTCATAAGGTAGTTGCAAGTTTGCAGGCCTGTGTTCCCTGAGGCCCAAGATGGTGCCTTGCCTCCCCAGTGTTGGAACTTTCCAAAGCAGTGCCTGGCATGGACGCGCAATGCTGATTCTTTGAAATGAGCTATTGCTAGAGGAGCGCCCTGGAGCTCTGGTTCTCATCATGGTGCCTGTTGGGAGACAGTGGTCAATGGGGCGGAAATGACTATGAACCGTGCTGCTGTACAAGCAGTCACCAGAAGCAGAGGCTGGGTGCTAGGTGGACACAATTGTCCAGGGGCCTCTGTGGCCAAGCTCAGCAGACACAGCAGGCCTAGAGGTATAGCAGACCCAGCCAAGGGAGTGTGGAGTAGAGGGGGAAGCAAAGGGCAGACAGCTCTAGACAGCTGAACACTCTCACTTATGAGCAAGGGTGAGGCACTCCCTCGGCCCTCCTAGAAATCCCGCATGATGTTCTCCTGAGCACTAGAGTTCTGAGTTAGCAGCAGAGCCAAACATGTGCAATGGAGCGTGTTGTCCCATTGTATCCACAGGCAGGTGAGGCCTGGGGAAACCCAGTTCACCCCAGATAGACATGACACCATCCCTCCCCTCAAGGAGTTCACTACCTAGTGGAAGAAAGAGCATGTTAGCAAAGTATTAACTTCTCAGGATGAGAAGTGCTACAAAATGGAACCTGAGCCCTGCTGACGCATAAGCAGAGAGAAAGGGGACTCCTCTTACAAAATGGGGAGGACCTAACATAATGGCTCCTTCTGCCACCATCCCCGCCCACAAAGAGCCCAAAGTGTGACACGAGTCAGCATGGGCCAGGTCGGCTGCTGGCTTCCCATACTTTTACCCTCAGTATACATGCTTGTTTTATCATTCAGATTATTTATTATGTTTTCTAGTCTTCAACTGCGCCGTGTTTTTTCTCAGCTGGAGAAGCCCAGGGCTGGAGCTTCGGTGAGAGGAGAGCCTTGGAATCACGAGGCCAGATCAGAAAGGAGTCTAGGCTCTTCCTGAGGGCACAGCGGAATCCTCCTGTGATTAAGTTCCCTAGAGTTTTTGTCAAGTTCCAGAGTCAGTGTTCTCCAGTAGAGGCCCTAGTCTCAATACTTGTGGTCCAAGAAGGCAAGATAATGCACAAACCAGGCCAGGGGTGGGGAGATGGCCTGTGTCCTGTCTAAAGGGAATAGAACTTCCTGCTCTATGTGATTCTGAGCCTTGTTTTATCAGATTTCTGGTTGTCTAAGAAAGACTCAAAAAAAAGTCTAGATTTTTAAACATTGACTCAAAACTCTTTTTGACTCTTTGAGGACAAATGGAGCACTCTGACTTGATCAGATTGTGACCTCTGGTCTGCACACCTTGAGTACCGTGAGCCGACTTGGCTAGAAGCCCACTCGGGCGCCCTTCGGAGAGGAGTCCTTTCATTACTGAACACTCCTTCCTTTCGCCAGCGCCCTGGTCAGCTTGTGAAGTCAGTAAGTGTGAACTGTCTCTATTGAACTGTCTCCTGGTGGGCCCAGGGGATCACAGAGCATCCTTGCCATGCAGTCTCTTAGGAGTGACACAGAGAAGAGAGAGAGAATACAACGAAATGAATGAAGGCACTAGCTGTTTCCAAGAATAGAACCACCGTATCCCAAGGGGCTGTACAAATTCCAGAGAAAGGACAAGCTGGCTGCAGTCATGAGGCTCATTCTTCCCAACCAGGTGCGTGTCCTTGAACTGGAGGTGCTGAGCATGGCATCTGTTTATGGATGAGGCACTTGGCCGTGGCTGCAAGTATTCATCTCTTTTACTCCTTCCTTCAGTATGCATAATATTAGCAAAATGTCTCAATGGCTGGTAAATCATCTTTAATTCCTTTGGAACTCATCGTAGTAATGTTAACCATGATGGATCCTTGTGGTATTTAAAGAACTAGATTGTCAATTAGCTTTTATGAGATACATCACAGTCATCAGCCTCGTGTCAGACTTCCTTTTCAAAGAAGCCAGTTATTAAAATGTACAATAATTTGCTTTTATTATAATCTATCTAAAAGCCAAAGCCAGTCTCCAAAATAATTTAAAGTTTTAAGTTGCGATCTAAGAGACCTTTTCTTCAAAATGACTGCATAATGTAGTGTCACTGTTCTTGGTTAATTATTTTGCAGAGTGTGAATTTCAGTTAATCGTTTCTTGCAAGGACCAAATAACATAGGTGCTTCCTAACAGCCTCTCCGGGAATAACTACTGTCCTTTCAGAAGATAATTAATCAAGCCATGCTCGTAAAAACTTCAGTAACTACCCACCAGGGTGAGCGTCCCCTGAGGCTTCCCGCTCCTGGAAATCACTTGCCCACAGTGTTGACCTTGGCAGAGAGAAAGGGCAGTGAGTCAACTCTGACTTGGCACAGCACCCACCAGGGACCTTCCACGCCATCCAGCATGGTCATCTCTTCCGGCTTACCTGGGACTGTAAAACCGCAGCCTCACTGCAGGTGCCTGCAGCGCTTACCCTGTGCTACCTGCAGCTTGAGGAGGCGAAGATAGATGGGCTCCGGTGGAAACATGGGAAACTCAGGAAAAGCCCAATTCTCTGTTTTGAATTCAATAAATAGCTCTAAGACCATTTCATCACCATTTTGTGAGGATTTGGAGAAAATCAAATCAGGGAAATACTGCCCCTGCCCTTCAGGAACGTATGGGCAGTGGTGCAGACAGATACAGCCAGCTGACGGCGAGATGAGGCGGTTTCAGCTCTGCCCTCGGCAGCCCCGGAAGGCTCACCCCTCGGCCATGAAATTCACCTCACTGGGCTGCAATTTACAGACTCTTGTCATTGTGTGTGTCTTTCTCCCCAGGAGCCTGCAAATTCCCTCCAGGCAGGGACCATTTATCTCTCTGGCACCTTACACAGTGCTGGACTCATAGTTGTTCCATCAACAAATGAATACAATAATAACAACAACAATTAGTAACATTTAATGAGCATATAATATAAGCAGGTCCTAGGTTAGATGCTTTACAAATATCTCACATAATTCCTCCAGTAATCCTACAAGAGAAGCTCAAGGAAAATATCATACTTTCCATTTCATTGATAAGAAAATTGAGGGTTGAAGAGACGAAATAATTTGCCCAAAGTCCCACAGCTGCTGCGTGGCAGAGCCGGCATTCGATCCGCAGTCTGACTAAGCCCGGGTTCATATTCTCCATCGTTATGCATTACTATTGCAGTAAAAATTCCAGAAAGGCTTACACACACTCTAAGGAGGCTGACCCACTCCAAACCGAGGCAGGAAGAGGACTTTACAATGTGCCACAAGATTCTGGAAGCTTTCCTGGGGGTGGTGGCCCCGGAGCTGGTCCTTGAAGTGTGGAAGGGCCCTGCAGAAGGCAGGGAAGGGAGACTGAGCATTGGAGTGAGGACGTGAGCGTGAGGAGTGGACAGACTGCCTACCCCTCAGAGTCTACTCCTAGAAGCACTGCGGTTGACCTGCTAGAGCTCAAAGCAGCAGCCCCATGACTGCCACACGACTCACTCACCATCCCGCTGACGTTAACTCACAGTGGCACAAGCTGAATCCGTGCACGAAATGGGTCTCTTCCCACTCCACTGTGTGCATGCAGACTCACACATGTTCGCGCACACACACACACACACACACACACACAACCCATGACAGCCGCAAGCGGGGAAACAGCCTCTGGACAAGGGAGATAACACTTCAGGCCTGATTTAAACCACCCGTGTGTCAACATTTCTTGCTGACGGGCGTCTCACAATGAATGGCCTGGGCTTGGCTTTTTGAAGTCTCCTCCAGCTACAGCTCAGAATTACGGGTCAACGTCGGGGAGGGGAGGAGTGGGCAGGGAGGGACTGTCAAAAAAGGAGTGTAAATGGGACAGGCCCAGTGGCCAGGGCATCTGCGCGTTATTTCTGTCAGTTCGTTTATGTAGCCACAATACATTCTCTTGGATGCCCTAGAAGAAATCTTCTAGAGGATTGAATTGGAAGTATATTACATGAGCTAAGCACAAGTAAGTAACTTGGTTATGGTGGGGAGCCCCCCCGACCCATCATTTTGCAAAAATGAACTGCTCCTGGTTGGGTGGCATTCCCCGCCTCCTAAGCTTAGTTTGAGCTGGCTCTGGAATATTTATTGAGGAAACCTTTCATTAGAAAGCAGCCAAGTACCAGTTACCTGAAATATATGCAAGTTTTTAAAGTCTACATTCAGGGTTTAAAACCTTTTTGCTTATGAAAAATGTCCTACCTAGCCTCTCCCTGTCTCATTTGGGAGATTAAACGGTAGCTATATAGTTGAACTGCAATTCGCTTGGCTCTGAAGAAGCCATTATCATTGAAATTCAAGACCCTTGATCTAAGGTGTCTTGAAGAGCTATAGCACGCTATATACTATCCATGAGACTGCAGAGTACAATGCAAAATTAGTCTTTGTAAAGAGTTACAGGAGAAAGCCTTGTATGAAGCAAAATATGGTTGTCATAACAACTGATCTGCGTGGGTTCCGTGTCACCCAGGAAGTCTGAGGTGTGGTTACCTCAATCAAGGGAACAGCTGGAGATAGTCAAGCGTACAGCAGGCAGGGTATTTTCTTCTACTGTGAAGATGGATTTGTCCTCTTGACTGAACAATGCAGGAATGTAACTAAAGCAGAGGTAGCCTCAGTCTGAGAAGGACGAGGAGAGTAAAAGCCAAAGAAATATTCCAGTAGGAAAAGGATCAGGATGGGAAGTACCCAAGAGAGACAGGATTTTGCAAAAGCAGAGAGCAGAATGTCCTTTCACACCTAACAGTAGCAAGAAAGGTTCCGAGTAGAAGGAAAGACAGGAAAAAAGAAAGACATAAAAAAGAGAACAGAGGCTGCCTCAGAGATGTTTGCCACATAGAGTTACAACATTGTGATTTCAAAAGGTGTTACAAGGTTCTTATTAAGGTTCTAGTCTCTTTTGCATTCCTATGGTGCTGTTCAGATCTATTTGTTAACCAATAGACTACTCTCTCAATACTAAGTGTGTGCCTGAAAATCGGCCGGTCACCAGAGGGTGTTTTTCAGCAGACCACCTGCAAAAGGTCACCAAAAGCACTTGTTAGAAAGGCAGAGTTCTGAACCCTGCCACAAACCTGCTGCCTCCGCATCCCCAGGGCTGGGCCTGGGACATGAACATTTAAAAGAGCATGCTGAGTGATGGTTAGGTATGCTGGGGTCTGAGATGTACCATCGTATGGACAACAAAGCAAATGCGAGGTGCGGTCCCTGCCATGGAGAAGCATGCAATCTAATTGTGGACTTGAGGTTATGCTCAGTAGTCTGATGGGTGCTACAGGACCCTAAAGACAATTGCAACTCAAAAGTCCTCCAGGCAGCCTCCTGGGTCTCGCCGTCCCCACCCAGCTAAGTGTGCCTTTCATTTTATTTGTAACTTTCAGGTGACATTTTCTGTTTTCTACTTAGTATTTATTTACTTGTGTGCCTCCTCTGCTACAGCTTAAGAACAGGGTTCATGTCTGATTCCTCTCTCTAATTCTTGAGCGCCCGAATGGGTGATGCATGAACGGAAGGAGGGAGGGCGGGAAGAGATACAGCAGCGCAGTAATTAGGAAGGTCTCCCTAGAGAAGGAAAGTCTGGATGTAAAACATTTATTAAAGTTGTATTTTATTAACACAGAGAAGAGGAAAGGGCATAGGTAAGTATGGGGATAATTATATAAACAAAGTGACAGAGGCAAAGAAAGAGCATTGCCTTTGCTGAAGTTCAAATTTATTAATTGCTTAGAGCAATATTATAGTTTTAATAACATTCCAATTAAAAAATTACATTTAAAAAGTTCCATTTCAAATTGCATTAAAAACACAGGAATAAATTTAACAAATGGGCGCAAGACTTCTATACTGAAAACTATAAAACATTGCTGGGAGAAATTAACAAAGGCCTAAAGACATGGAGAGAGACCATCTTCAAGGACTGGAAAACTCAATCTTGTTAAGATGTCAATTCTCCCTAAATTGATCTATAGATTCAATGTAATCCCAAAGAAACTTTCAGCAGGTTTTTTAGGAAAAAAAGAAAAGGCTGATTCTAAATTTTATTTAGCATTGTAAAAGATCAAGAATAACCAAAACAATCTTGAAAAAAGAACAAAGTTGTAGGGCCTACACAACCTGACCGCTTCAAGACTTTTCATAAAGCTATCGTAATTAAGAAAATGTATTGTTGTTGAAAGAATAGACAGAACAGTGGAACATAATTGAGAGTCCAAAAGAAGATCCATGCATATGAAATCAAATGATTTTTGACAGGGATGCCAAAGCAATTCAATGGGAAGAAGAAAATCTCTTCAACAAGTTCCCGAAATAGAAAACTGGATATCCGTATGAAGAAGAAAACCACAAAAGAAGATCCATGAGTGCTATCCTACGCCACACACACAGATTAATTCAAAATAAATCCTAGACTTAAGGTAAAAGCTATAATGCTTCTAAGAGAAAACACAGAAGAATGTCTCCCTGACTTTGGTGTAGGCAAAGGTTCTTAGCACACAAAAAGCAGTAAGCATAAAAGAAAAAATTGATAAATTGGACTTCATTGAAATAAAAAATCATCCTTTCATCAGAAACTACCGTTAAGAAAATAGACAAGCTATAGAATGGGACAAAATATTCACAACATATCTATCTGAATATACATATGTAATATATACAATAATAATATATACAATATGCAATAATATATATTCATATATGTATATATATTCTACCACTCAATTGTAAAAAAACAAATGACCCAGTTTTTTAAAAAGCAAAAAAATGTGAACAGTTATGTCACAAATAAAGATGTATAAATGGCCAAAAAGCACATGAAAAATGCTCGCTATTGTCATCAGAGAAATAAAAATTAAAACTATTTTAATTTAAAACAATGAGATACCACTACACACCCACTAGCCTGGCCAAAATGAACAAGGTTGACAGCCTCAAGCGTTGGAGACGATGTGGAGGAATCGTAACACTCATGTTACTGGCAGAGGCATAAATGATACAGTTATTTTGAAAAACAGTTTGAGAGTTTCTTAACCTTTTAAGAAAGTTAAACATACATCTTATGACCCAGAAATTCCACACCAAGGTTTTTATCCAAGAGAAATGGAAACATATTCCACAAAAGCCTTGTGAACAAGTGTCCATAGGATCTTCATTCACAGTAACCCGAAACTGGAAACTGTCCATCACAAGGAGAATGGGTAAACTATGGCAAATTCATGTAGTGGACTCTTAGTCCTCAAGAACAAAAAAGTACTAACGCAATGCTATCAGCATAGATAAATCTCAGAAATCTCACACTGAGTGAAAGAAGCCAGGCGCACACAAAGATGTACACATTATATGATTCTATTTATGTCAAGTTTGACAATTGGCAAAACTATATTAAAAGAAATGAGGGATTTTTCTGCAGGGAGGGGTTTGGGGTTTGACTGCAGAGGCGCACAGGAGAGCTGTCTTGGGTGACAGTAAAGTTCTGTGTCTTAAAATGGGTGTGGGCTGTGTGAGTATCGGCATCTGTCGAAACAGTTCAAACCGCACACTTAAAGTCTGAGTGTTTCACTGTTTGTAAATGATGTCTCAGTTTTTAAGTCCAAAATTTCTACATTTCTCAGGACAGGATGGGCTATGTCGGGGTAAAAAGCAGTCCCTAAGTCTTCACGGCTTGACACAACTCACGTTTCCTCCTTGCTCAAAGTGCACCGTGCACCGGGCTGCTCTTTCCACACTGCGTCTGTGCCTCTCACCGCCAGCCTCCTCCAGTCGCCTCAACAGGAGGCGAGAGACCGGCGAATGATGCAGGGGCTTTAAACGCCTCAGCCTGGACAGGACGTAGGTCACTTCCTCTCACCGCCTATAGGCCAGGACCAGGCACACGGCCCTGACCACACGCGAAGGCCAGGGGAGTGTGGCTTCCCACATGCCCAGGAGAGAAAGGCTTACCAAGTGTCTGCGCGGACAGAGCTGCCCGCCACGGTCCCTGCGCTCAGGGTTCTTCCATTTTAGCAAAGAATAAATCTAACTTTCCACAAAGTGGTTCCTACAGCGGCACCCCGGGCCCGGTCTCTGTGGCTGAGGTGCGTTTCTCTTCATAAAGGGGGTTAAGGAGGGGATGCATTCATGTCCCTCCTTCAAACACGGCTGACCTGATACTTCCTGGCAGACAGAAGTAAAGAATTCTGCAAAAGTACCTGGGAAAAATGCAATAAAAAGCCAAATATTTGAAATTAACTGAAGAAGTCAGAGCAGATACCCACCCAGGAGACCCCCGGTTCACAGCACTGCTGAGGCGACTCTGAGGGACACAGAGTGACAAGTGACTGACAAACCCATCTGGTCCACAATAAATGATGACTGGGGATAACGGCCATGCATGCCCGTGCTGCTGTGGAAAAACCAGGCATTATAAAAGAAAAAGGGGGTATTCATCTGGTCCAAAGAGACAGTTCGTTGCTTGTCAAAAATCGTCCTGGTTCCTAAGACTTTCTGATTTGTTAGGTACCCTGGAGAAAGGCCTACTGTAGCGCACACAGCACAGAGGGAAGACAAGGCCTGTTTTGCAATTCCCTCTTCTGTTTGAAATTTGCACACAAGGTCTTGAACACTGTAACAATTAGAAGAGGAAAAAATACGTTTGATAGATCAAATAGGTGAGATGTGGCACTCTATTTTTAAGATGTCTGGGAGACACTGCTGATTAATTTTGGCTGAAACTTGACAAGAAAAGCAGGCACACTTTCTAAACCAGCGTGCAGAATTTTCTGATCAGGTAAGCACCTTTGAAAATCAGTTATACAGGAACAGAAATTAGATTGTGCAACTGTTCCCACAAATTGCTCCAAGTTCACCTCTCGTTGAGTAGACAGGGGCTGAGGTCGCACCATCACTGGAGCTCAGCTCAGAAAGGGAACACACGGAATGCTAATATCTGAAGAATTTCCGTCTCTTGGAAAGCGACATGTCGCCTGATTGCTGGATGGGTTAAGAATGTGCAGCATACTAACACATCATCAGTGTTGCTGGGCGAGTGCCTGCCGCCACTTATTCTGGAAAATTGCAGGAGAATGATTGCAGGGTGCCAAAGAAAAGCTGTAAACTGTGAATCTGGTGATTGACGTGGCTTGTTTAAATGTGTCCAACCAAAAACAATTTGGAGTGACTGGGTCTGCCTTTTCATCTTTGGGTGCCATATTTGGCACACTCCTCTTAGGCCTTTGACTCACGTGCCAGTCAGGACTATTCCTGTTCTAAGTGAAAGAGAACACAACTCAAACTGCCTTAAGGGAAAAATACACTGCCTGAGAGTACAGGGATAGGGTGTCAGGTACAGCTGTATCCAAGCCCTGAAGTGATTTGCACTCAATCTCTCTTCAGATCTTGGCTCTGCTGTCCTCTGTACTGTTTTCATTTCCGTTACTCATGATGTCAATATAATGCCAACAGTCCCACCTCTACATCTTTATGGCTTCAAATCTGTTGACAAGCAGGAGTTTATGTCCCAATATCTTCTGCCCACATGCCACGATTCACACTCTTTTAGACCAGTTACCTCCATCCTGATATAATGAAACAATTACTGTGGCCAAGAGATATAATTACACTGATTGACTAAATTTGATTTGCATGGAAACCCCTAAACCAACCACCTATGAGTTCTAGGATTTGGTAGTAGTCTGATTGGCTCAATTAGAGTCACATGTTCCACCTCTGAACTGGATGGAACCCTTCCTGAACCACACGGCCTAAGGGGTAGGGAGAGAAACAGTTCCCCATAAGGAATTCTAGGTACTCATCAGAAGCAGCCAAAATAGACTCTGAGTAAAACAACAAAGATAAGAATGAATGGCATCCACCATAACCAAAGCTATCAGTATACTTAATATTATATGATGGATACACTTTCACTGAAATTAAAAGTAGGGTCCATACCTAATGCAGAATATTGTAGATTCTGAGGGTTGAGAGGAACATCAGAGGTTGTAAAACCAATTCCCAATTCTGACGAGCTGCAGCCAAATCTTAACTTGGTAAACGGAGTTGAAGAGAGCACATGGTGTTCTTGGCAGGTCCTTGAGAAGTCTAGGGTTTAAAGAATATTAGGTGAATTAAAGAAGGGAGCAAGATGTTTAGAGAAGCTCCTCGTGCTTTCTTAAGGCTTTAAAACTAAAAAATATGCTCGGACAGGTCAGTTCCAGCTCCAATAGTGGCACCATAGTCAGATAACTGACCCTCCTGCCAAGAACAAATATAAGCTTTGGACAAAGTATGAAAAACAACTGTTTGAAGGCACTGGAGAGCAACAAAAAGCAGAAGTAAACTGGAAAAGATATGTCCTTCAAAACGAAGGAAGCAGACTATGTGGGATTGACATTCCCTCTTCCTCTCCAGGGTCCTGCCGGGCTTTCCGAGCTCAGGTACGGTGCTCAGGTGGAAGAGGCTGTCTGACTGGACTGAAGAACCAGTGGTTGCAGTTTGGAGCTGCCAGAAACGACTGAAAATTGAGGGTGATTCCCAGAACGAGGGAGCCACAAAAGGTGCATCCCTCACATCTGTGTACAATTGCCTTCAAAATTGTGGAGAGCTCCTAAACTTTATAGCTTGTGGCAGTGCTCCCAGGAACCAAGCACAGAGCGCAGTTAAGAGCTGAGCAGAGACTTCAGCAGCTACTGGCACTGGGAAGACAAGTTTGACTTTCAAATCCCACCAAGTTAGAGGAGCTTGTTCAATACTTGGAGCTGTCCATTGAAACCTCAGGAAGGACATACCTTTCAGAACAAAAACTGGGTACTGAAACTAAGGGCAACGTCCTAGGAACAAAGGAAAATCTGAAAGAGACACGCTCTAATAACGCTTAAAACCAAGCCCCACAGGATCAAGATTATTCTCCAATAATTAACTGCCTGTTACAATAAAACCCAACAGTTTTCAGAAGATAACAGAATCTAGAGTTTCTATAATTTGTCATCTACAATGTTAAATATTCAATAAAAAATTACTAGATATGCAAAGAAGCAGGGAAATGGGGCCCATAATTGAAAGAGAAGAATAATCAATGGGTGCAGATCCATAGATAAATCAGATGTTGAAATTAGTAAAGATTTTTACCTAACTACTAAAAATATATTAACAGTTACAGGAAAATATAGATACTAGGAGTGAATAAGTCATATATTTCAGGAGAGATATGAAAAGACTAAATACTGGAAATATTAGAACTGAAAAAACACAATAGCTGCCATGGAAAATGTATTGTATGGGCTTAGTAGCCAGTTGAACAATGCAGAAGAAAAAAGCAGTGAACTTGAAGACAAGTCGATAGAAATTATCCAAACTGAGGCCCAGAGGGAAGAGAGTTCTTAAAAAAATAGAGCCTCAGTGAGCTGTGGGACAGTTTACGTGGTCTAACACATTTAGGCACGTCATAATCAAACCATCGAAAACCAAAGATAACATCTTTAAACCAGCCAGAGGCGGGTGGTTTATGTTCAAGGAGGCAACAGAAGAGGAGCAGCTGACCTCTCACCAGAAGTAATGGGGACCAGAGGACATGTGGAACAACATGTTTAAAGTAATGAACGAGAAAAAAAGCATCAACAGTGAATTCTGTATCTAGCAAAAATATTCTTCAAAAATGAAGATGAAATAAAGACATTTGCAGCTAACTGGAAAGGGGGAAAATGTGTCACCAGTAGACAAGAAATGCTGAAAAGAACTGGTACCAGATGGAAATTCAGATCCACAGAAGGAATTAAAAACAATGGAAATGACACACATGGGTAAATATAAAATTACGTTTTCTTTCTTAATATATTGAAAAAATATATGAACAGATATAATCTGACCGTGTCTCTTCACCCTCCCATGCCACTCTAAGTCACATAAATTGTGATGTCTGCCACTGTGGCTTAGGTTCGTGTCTTGAACGATAGGGACATGCACTCTTGAAATCTGCTTGTATATCTCTCTTCCTGAGAGAATAAAAGTGAAAGCTGTCTGAAGATGCTCCAGGTGCTATGGGGTACCGCAGCTCCTCAAGGGCATCATGACATGGGGAGGGACCAACAGATAGCACACACAAGCCAGCCCTGATGGCCTAGTGGTTAAAGTTTGGCACTCTCACTGCCTCGGCAGCCCAAGTTTCCTTCCCCATCATGGAACCACACCAACCGTCTGTCAGTTGCCATGCTGTGGCAATGGCTCACACTGAAGAACTAGAAGGAGTTACACCTAAGATATACAACCATGCACTGGGGCTTTGGGAGGGGAAAAAACAAAATATAACACACAGGGTGAGCATCTCACTCAAGACAACTGTCTGCAGCACACTCATGTCCCAGAGGTGACTCCATGGGCTAAGGGCCCAGAAATAGGAGAAATCATTGGGAGGGAGCCAAGCAGGTTTGCCCAGGGGTTTCTAGTATGGACTGTACAGGTTTATTCATTCAATACTCGTCATGCATTTACGGAATATCCACTGTGTGGTAAGCATTGTGATTAGTACTCTATGGGGCAAAGGCCTGAAGTAATCATAATCCTGTCCTCACAGTCTTGTGGCAGAGATATGACCAAAAATGAATCTAATATGAGGCAATAATCAAATATTAATAAAAGTGAGAATTATAACAGTGATAGCTCCCATGAAGTGAGCCCTTCTTGTGAGCCAGGCACTGTGCTAAGTGCTTTATATGTATCAACTCTTATAACACACACAACCACCTCCTAAGAGAGGGACAATTGTTATTCTCATTTCCACAAACGAGGAAACTGAGGCTCTCAGAGTCTCCTAGATAGCACGTGCTGGAACTGGAATTTGAACCCCAGAGCTTGACTAGCTTGAGACCTAGCTGCTGATCACTGCAACCGGGGCCGCCCAGGAGGTGCACACAGAGCATGGTGGGATCCGAGGATGGAGAATGCTTCCTCCAGGAGAAGTCACGGAGACCTCCAAGGAGGAGGGGCATGGCAACGGTCCTTCATGGCAAAATGTGGACTTGTACAGTCTGGCACTTGTGAAGAAGCAATGAGATTTTAGGAGGACCAGTCCATCAGTGCTCCTGGGCACTGAGGATGTGCCGATCTCCGATCTGGATGCCATGGAGTCTCGGGGCTGCATCAGATGTGGTCCCAAAGGAGGTCCCAGCCCCGTGGTTTACACAGCAGCAGCAGGTCCTAACTAAATCCATGATGAATGAGAATGTGATCCCAATTAATCTTTTGCTTTGGATGTAGCCATTTGTGACTAAAAACATGAAGGAGTTTCTTCTCTCCTGTAAAAACAAGATTTGTGGAACTTGAATAAACTTGTGGAATGCAAACACAGGCTGGCAGGGCCTTTCTTCACCAAAAGAGATGACAAACACACAAACACGAAGGGAAGGAGAATTGCAAAGCAGAAGGTAGAGATTTGACCATTACTCTCACCTGTTACGAATACCAGCCAATTGGGTCATAGTCTTAATAGAAAACCACAATGTAAGTTTCTAACTCATGTTTTCATGTTGACAAGCCCAGTGGTCCATGGCAGAAACCAGAAATCACAGAGTCTCTCTTGCCATTTTTCACAACACATCGAGCACTAAGTCCTATCAATATTGGCCCCTCTCTCTCTGAACGCCATAGTCTCCTAAGTGAGCTTCTTCTCCAGCTAATTTCCTCTGTGCTCCATATTCTGCTTCTGCCAGGTTTCTAGCTAAAGCCCTGCGGCGGCTTCTCACGGTGCTCATGGTGGACTCCATGTCGTGACCTCTGAAGCCCTCTGGGACCTTATTTCTATCTGCTTTCCTACTCTCCACCAACCACCCCAAGACACTCCAAGACCCCTTTAGCTCCTTTTGTATGCCCAGTTGTTTCATACCATCATAATGTATGGACACTGTAACTTTTCCCAAGAAAGTCTTTCTTCCCTGTATCTACCTGAAGCGCTCGGCTATGGCATCAGTCCTCTGTGGAGGCTGCCCCAGGTGTGGCAGTCTTAGAGAGATGTTGCTGCACCTTCTCCTTTGGGGGTTTGCAAGACCACCACAGCACATGCCATGCTCTAGCACAGCTGCAATACAGCACATGGGCTGATGCTTCCCAAATAAATGAGCATACTTTGTCCTTTGCTTTTCCTGCCTGTCCTACTCTATTCTTCTGCCCACCCATGGCAGTCCTAGAGCCCCTTCCTGATCGTGAGTTGCCTCCCAGCTGACAGCCCCTGAGGAGGACTCCTGTGCCCTCTCTCTGGCCCAGCATGAATTCCCACAGATCACACATTCTCTCCCTCTCAGTGCTGCTGGCCTTCGTTTGGCACCGCTGCCCACAAGCGATGGTAAGGGAAGCCTCAGCAGGAGCCATGACTGTGAATTACTGGTGTCCGTCAGTAGAGAACGGTCTTAAAAAGTAAGCCTGCTGACAACAAGACATGGCTGGAGAAGCAGAGGGAGGGCTTCTCACAGATTCTCTGAGGAGCTTTGCTCATCTTGTCAGCTCAAACCAGTTGCGTTTAGCGGATTCTCTCCGTGCACCTGTGAGGGAGAGGCGCGAGATAAAGGCCCGCCTCCCTGAGCTCCCACCGTGAGGAGAAGATGGGATTAAACAGAGTAGTGCTGCCAAGGGCGCTTCAAGGGAAATTAAGTAGGTGGCATACTAAAAACTACTAATGAAAAAGAGCTCTGTATTTAAATGTTTAGAAAAATTGGGTTAAAATTGAGTAAATTTCTTTATTCTTGGAGCTTTTTAAACGCCAGTGGTAGAAAGGGACATCAGCAAGAAGCTGGGATAGGAATCTTCAGCACGCATCCCCTCATACACTCATACAGTTTTTCTGCAGAAACACTGATTTTGACAACCTATGGACAAAGTACCTTGGTGGGGGCCTTGGAATCCAGTGGAGAAGTTCTAGCACCCTGTTGGAGCAAAAAATCCAAGAATAGATGCATTCAAGAGGGTAATAAGAAACCATTTCACTTTACCTATGTTACCCTTCCCTCAAAGCATCATAGCTCAGTGCTAGGATTTCTCCCACAGGGGACGGTGAGAGCACAGTGACTGCCTGGCTTCCCCAGCTGTACAGGACATGGCCCGACAGGCTCAGCTCTCTCTCACCCACTCAGAATCCTAAGGGGATCCGCAGGGCTGAACAGTCGGGGACAGCTAGGAGCAGGGAAAAGGGATTTGGGCTCACAGGAACTGGAGCATGGAACTCAACAAAGGGTTGCACTTTCTACTGTCTCACAGACGCCACCAAGAGGCCCACCCAGAAACCTCATGGGATGCATCACTTGTGGATCCACCCAAATAGCCTATGGGCAACACCAGCACTCCGCATGCCTCTCCCATTCCCCTCTGTAGCCAGCACCCCACGCACGCCTCACAAAGGGCATGTGTGAGCCTCTGCAGATCATGCGTGAGCACAGGCAGACAGCTGGCTCAACTCTGCTGGATGGGAAGAAGGTGCATAAACTTACATACTTCAGAGCACAGCCCAAAGGAGCCTCTCATAATCTGGGCTGGCTTTGTGGGGTTTAGAGAAGGCAAAATCCTGAGCTTTCCCCCTCAAGAGGCATCAAGGGAAGTGGAGCAGGTGCATCCATTATAAAAGGATGTTTGAGGGACCCCCAGAATCCCCAGGCAGGCAAACTGGTAAAGTTTTCTCTCTCCCTAAGCCAGTCAGTAAAGACTGGAGGAGATGACTCCTTCAAATGCAAAGACAGCAAAGCAAGTCTTCAAAAACACAAAAAATCAAGGAAAAATACGCCACCAAAAGCACACAGTAATATTCCAGTAATGTACCCCAACGAAGTGGAGGTCTATGAATTGCCCGACAAAGAATTCAAAATAATTGTTTTGAGGAAACTCAGTGAGCTACATGAGAATACAAATAGCTCAGGGAAACAACACATGAACAAGATGAGAAGTGCAACAAAGAGATAGAAATTATTTTTAAAAAATAAAACCTATACAAAAATTCTGAAGGTGAAGAGCACAATGAATGAAATGAAAATGCAATAGAAAGCTCCAACATCAGATTCAATCAAGCATGAGAAAGGATCTGCAAACTTGAAGACAGGTCCTTTCATCATATAAAATGTTAAAAGGCAAGTGTTAAAAATAACAATAGCTACAATAATTTGTTAATGGATACACAACATAAAAAGAGGGAAATTGTGATATCAATAACATAAGTGGGTAGAGTCTTTATATGTTATTGAAGTTAAGTTGTTATCAGCTTAAAGTAGACTACTATAACTATAAGATATTTTATGTAAGCTTCATGGTAACCAGGAAGAAAAACCTCTGGTGGATATATAAGACAGAGAGAGAAAAGAATCAAAGCATACCACTGAAAAATTTCATCAAATAACAAACGAAGAAAGGAACAAAGGAACACAAAACAGTCAGAAAACAATTCACAAAATGGAAATAGTAAGTCCTTATTTGCCAATAATTACTTTAACTGTAAATGGATTAAATTCTCCAATCAAAAGACATAAAGTGGCTGAATGGATTTTTAAAAAGGATCCAAAAAATATGCTGCCTACAAGAGACTCAAGTTAGCTTTAAGGGCACACGTAGATGAAAGTGAATGGATGGAGAAAGATATGCCATGTAAGTGACACACAAAAGAAAGCAGAAGTGGCTATACTTACATCAGACAAAATAGACTTAAGTCAAAAACTGTCACATGAGACAAAGAAGGTCAGTATATAATGATAAAGAGGTCCATTAATTGAGACGATATAACAATTGTAAATATATATGCACCCAATATTGGAGCACCTAAATACATAAAGCAAATAACAGAACTGATGGGAGAAATAGACAGCAATACAATAATAGTAGGGGATTTCAATATCACACTTTCAACAATGAATAGATCATCTAGACAGAAAATTAATAGGAAAAGAGAGGACTTGAATAACACTATAGACCAAATGGACCTAACAGATAGATACAGAACATTCCATCCAACAGTAGCAGAGTACACACTTCCCCTAGTGCTCATGGAACATTCTCCAGAATAAATCATATATTAGATCACAAAACAAATCTTAACAAATTTGAGAAGACTGAGATAAAATCAAGCATCTTTCCTAACCACAATGGTATGAAACTAGAAATCAATTAACCAGTGGAATATTGGAAAAATCACAAATATGTGTAAATTAAACAACACTCTCCTGAATAACCGATGGGTCAAAGAGAAATAAGAAAATATCTTGAGACAAACAAAAATGGAAACAAAACATACCGGAACTTATGAGATGCAGCAAAAGCAGTTCTAAGAGGGAAGTTCAAAGTGATGAATGCCTACTTTAAGGAACAAAAAGTCTCAAATAAACAATCTAACTTTACATGTCAAGGAACTAGAAAAAGAAGAAGAAACTAAGCTCAGAGTTAGCAGAAGGAAGAAAATGACAAAGATGACAGCAGAAATAAATGAAATAGAAACTAAAAAATAGAAAAGTTCAATTAAACTGAGTTGGTTTTAAAAGATGAACAAAATTGACAAATTTTTTAGCTAGACTCACAGAAATAAAGAGAGAAGATTCAAACAAATAAAATTATATATGAAAAGTTGAGGCATTCCAACTGATACCACAGAAATACAAAGGATCATAAGAGAATAATATGAATAACCATATGCCAAAAAATTGGATAACCTAGAAGAAATGGATAAATTCCTAGAAACATACAACCTATCAAGACTGAATCAGGACAAAATAGAAAGTCTGAATGGACCAGAAACGAGTAAGGAGACTGAATCAGTAATCAAAACCCTAATAATAAAGAAAAGCCAGGACCAGGTGACTTTACTGGTGAATTTTACCAAACATTTAAAGAAGAATTAATGCCAATCCTTCTCAAACTCTTCCAAAAATTTGAAGAGGAGGGAAAACCCCAAACTCATTTTACAAGGCCAGCATTACTCTTACACCAAAGCCAGCTAAGGACACTACAAGAAAAGAAACTTATAGGATTTTCTAACATTCCTCATTAACAAAGATGAAAAAATCCTGAAAAAAATGCTAGCACACTGAATTAAGTAATGCACAAAAGGATAGTATACCATGATCAAGTGGGATTTATCCCTAGGATGCAAGGATGGTTCAACATATGCAAGCAATCACATTGATGCACCATATTAACAGAATGAAGGATAAAAATCATATAGCATCTCAATAGATGCAGAAGAAGCATTTGACATAATTCAACATCCTCTCATGACAAAAACTCACCAAAAATTAGGTGTACATGGAATATACATCAACATCAACATATAAAGGCCAGATATGACAAGCCCATGCTAACATCATACTCAATGGTGAAAAGCTGAAAGTTTTTCCTCTAAGATCAGGAACAAGACAAGTTGTCCACTCTCACCACTTCTATTCCACATGGTGTTGTAAGTCTCAGTCAGAGCAAAAAGGCAACAAAAGGCATCCAAATCAGAAAGCAAAAAGTAAAATTGCCTCTGTTTGTAGGTGACACGCTCTTACCTACAGAAAACCCTAAAGATCTGCCAAAAAACTGCTAGAACTAATCAACAATTCAGTAAAGTTTCAGGATACAAATCAAGGTACAAAAATCAGCTGCGTTTCTATACACTAACAATGAATCATCTGGAAAAGAAAACAATTCCATTTACAACAATAGCATCAAAAACAATAAAATACTCAGAAAAAAATTTAACCAAGAAGGTGATCTGTACACTGAAAACTATAACACAAAGACGAAAGAAATTGAAAATGCAAATAAAGGGAAAGATATCCCATATTCATGGATTGGAAGAATTAAAATTGTTAAAATGTCCATACTACCCAAAGCCATCTATAGATTCAGTGCAATCTCTATCAAAATTCCAATGGCATTTTTTATAGAAATAGAAAAAACAATCTTAAAATTCATAGGGAAGCACAAAAGACCCTGAAAAGCCAAAGCAATCTTGAGCAAGAAGACAAAGATGGAGGCATCACACCCCTGATTTCAAAATTTATTACAAAGTGACAGTAATCAAAAGGGTATGGTACTGGCCTAAACACAGACATATAGACACATGGAACAGAATAGAGAGCCCAGATGTAAAGCCAGGCATGTACCATCAACTGAGCTTCAACAACGGCACCAAGAACACGCAAGTGGGAAAGGATAGTGTCGTCAACACATGGTGTTAGGAAGACTATACACCCACATGAAGAAGAAGGAAATTAACTCACACCGTGTAAGCAAATCAACCTCAAGTGGATTGAAGACTTAGACACAAGATCTGAAACCATAAAACTGCTGGAAGAAAACAGCAGAAAAGTCCTTGAAATTGGTCTGGACAGTGATTTTTTGATATGAGCTGAAAAGCACAGGCAGCAAAAGCAAAGATAAACAACTGGCACTACAAAGTAAGTAGATTCTGCAAAGCAGAGGAAACTCTCACCAGAGTGAAGTGACAGCCTACAGAATGAGAGACATTTGCAAACCTTACATCTCGTAAGGGGCTAAGATTCAAATACACCATAAGAAACTCGTACAACTTAATAGCAAAAAGCAAACATTCTGATTAAAAAATGGGCGGAAGATCTGAATAGACGTTTTTCCAAAGATGACACACAAATAGCCAATGGGTCCAAGAAAAGGTGCTCACATCACTAATCATCAGGGAAATGCAAATCAAAACCACAAGGAGAAATCACCTCACACCTGTTAAAATGGCTATTATCACAAAGACAAGAGGGACTGGTCAGGTGGTGTTGTGGTTAAGTTCACGTGCTCCGCTTCAGCAGCCCAGGGTTCACGGGTTCAGATCCAGGGCGTAGACACACACTCTGCTCATCAAGCCATGCTGTGGCAGTGTCCCACATGCAATATAGAGGAATATTGACACAGATGTTAGCTCAGGAACAATCTTCCTCAGGCAAAAGAGGAGGATTGGCAACAGATGTTAGCTCAGGGCCAATCTTCCTCACCAAAAAAAAAAGAATACAAGAAATAACAAGTGTTGGTAAGGATGTGGAGGAAAGGGAACCCTTGTACACTGTCAGTGGGAATGTATATTGGTTCAGCCATTATGGAAAACATTGTGAGTTTCCTTAAAAAAGTAAAAGTAGAACTACTATATGATCCAGCAATCACACGTCTTAATATACAGATCCAAAAGAAATTAAATCACTTTTTCAAGAAATATTTGTTTACCCCCATTCAGAGTTGCAGCGTTCTTCACAATAGCCAAGACATGGAAACAGCTAAGTGCCCAATGATGGATGAATGGAGAAAGAAATGCGCTATATGCATACATACAGATATTATATATGTATATTTTATATATATATATATATAATGGAATGGAATATTATCCGGCCTTTAGAAAGAAGGATAGCCCACCATTTACAACACAATGGATGGACCTGGAGCACATTACGCTAAGTGAACTAAGGCAGACACAGAAAGACAAATATTGCGTGATCTCAGTTAAATGTGGAATCTAAAAAAGTCCAACTCTTAGAGCAGAGAGTAGAATGGTGGCTGGCGCAGGGCGAGGAATGGGGGAAATGGGGAGATATTGGTCAAAAGGTACAAAGTTCAGTTCTGCAAGAGGAATAAGTCCTGTCGATCTAATGTACAGCATAGTGGCTGCAGTTAATAATACTGTATGTATACTTGAAATTTGCTAAGAGAGAAGCTCTTGTGTTCTCACACCGTCCCCATCAAAAAAAGGTACCTACGTAAAGTGATGGCTATTTTAATTAGCTTGATTGTGGTAACCATTTCACAATGTATACATATATCAAAACATCACGTCGCAATGTTAAATATACACAATTTGTAATCAACAATTATACTTCCATAAACCTGGGGAAAAAAACGCCCGTGGTCACTGTGAATCTCTATGAGAGAGGTTCAGTTTGTAGCGTTTTCCTGACTTTGTGACACAGAATGGCATTTGGGGCCATCTCTTTGGATGGCACGTCACCAAATACACTATAAGAAACAGTTGTAGACCATTAAAATACAGGATCCCAGTGCACCAATTACAGAAGGGAAAAGCTGAATATAGGGTGATTCTGGAGCCCAGTTCTTACCAAATGGGTGCCCAAATGAAGTGTGGAAGAATAGGATCTGAGTTGAGCCAAGAAGGGAAAAGCATCCAGACATCCATAACAGACAGACATAACAGCTTGCAAAAAAGCTTCGAGAGGTGAACGTCTGCCATGGCGCCAGAGAACTGCAGGTCACTCCGTATTACTGGAGTGTGAAGCGCTCAGGGGTGCAGCGAGGGAGATGAGAACAGACAGGCCAGCAGGAGACGGCCCAGAAAAGACCTGACACCAGAGAAGGGGTTTGAGTCTAACTTGCTTTGTTGCATTGACTTCCTTAATAGTTCATGACGTTCATTCATCTATTCTCGCATCCATTTACTCAATCAACATTTAACGGGAATCCACAAGGTGCCCGGCTCCAGACAAGAGAGGAGTCAGGGGGGAATTCAGGGGAGTCTGGAGCCCCATCCCTGGCTGGAGCTCCTGGTCTAACAAGGACACACGACCATCTGTAAGCTCCACGTTGCCACACAGCTCCCTTGGAGCCCAGCCTGATCACCGACACCACTGCCATTCCACCTTCACTCCTCAAGTTCTTGCACGGGAGGGAAATGGCCCGGCATCTTCAATCATCCTTGGGCCTGGGATGGCCAGATGAGGCCATCATAGTCTGTCACAGCAGCTAGAGCAAAATTAATGAAATGGATCATTGTCACTGAGGGGATGACCTACTGAAATAATTGAAAGGAGACCTGCCTGAGAGAGAAGAGGCCTGGGAAGGGAGAAGAGAAAACAAAGCTTGAAGATAAATAGTACTGGCAGCAACAACCTTTAGTGACCTCAGCCCAGCAATGCGCAGACGACAAGGAACTCACCGCAAAAAAGCTAGTGATTTATGGAGTACGTGCCAGGGGGGTCCAGGCCGACAGCAGAGATGCTAATCATAAACCAAGGCAGATTATCCGTCAAGCAAATCGCTATCTTTAAAAAACAAATGTTGGCAAGAGTGATTGGCAGCAGACAAAAGAGCTCCTTCCAATCTACCTGGGGTAGTGCCAACAGACTATATCCGACGGTCAATCACGGCATCTCCATTAGCTCCCTAATGAGCCTCGGGGTCAGACAAGCTGAGGATGGCAGGACTCGACCAAGTAAGAGGAGAGGCTGCTGTCAGGCCGGTCAGCACATGGAGCCAAAATGGCAAGCGCTTGATGGTAGGCAGCCACCAGCTTGGTTTCCGTCAATGCTGCACTCTCGAGAGGGAGGGAGCACAGTGAATTCTGGCTCCTAACTTCTCCCCCACTCCGTGTCTGTGCTTGTGAAACGAGAAGCTGGCCCCTGGGCTTCTGCTCAGCCCTTACCAATGGCGTGGAAATTCTTATTTGCATCTCCTGGTTTCAGCTGCGAGGCAATGAGCTTTGACACCTAAGGGCTTCTGGAGCTTGAGGACTACCTAATGGGCAGAAAGAAATGGAAGGCCCGACAAGTAAGACTGAGGGCACCGGTGATTCCCGGAGTGGGCTCTAGCCTTGAGATGCCCCAGCAAACAGGCTCCCCTGTTTGTACACAGAGAAGCAGTGCAGACCATGTTGCTCCATGGGAAGGGTTCTGAGTGGGAGGAACAGCAGATACCAAGACCCTGAGGCAGGGAGGCGTGGGGCACTTGGAGGGTGTTCAGACCCAGCACGGTCCAGGAAGAGCGGCTGAAGGGACTGAAGTTCTCCCCACACCCTCTGCTTGTCTAACTCGCCTCCATCCTTCCCACGCCGGCAGAGCACATTTTTGCTATGAGAAGAAAAAAAGATCAGACAAGGCAGCTCGCTGAGCCGTACAAGAAGCTCACAGCAGGATTCACTCTCCTACATCGCTGATCAGACCCAACCTTGCAGTCCAGAGAGTGATAGGTTTCCTACACAGCCACGTGCTGCGTAACGACGTTTCAGTCAATGACAGACGCATGGACGATGGTGGACCCATAAGATAAGTACCATCTAGCCCATAGGCTACACCATCTAGGTGTGTGTAGGTACACTCTATGATGTTCACACAAGGACAAAATCGCCTACAACACATTTCTCAGAGCGTAGCCCCGTTGTTAAGCGACGCACGACTGTACTCCTGGTTCTGCTCGTGTGACGTCTCAGACTAGAGTTAACTATCTGCGTGAATTAGTTAGTATGAAGGCTCTTCTGGGCCTCTACCTTTGACCTGCGGTCCTGCACAGACACAAAAGAATGAAGGTCTGGTCCTGAACAAGAGCACCTCCTCTCTGCCTGTCACCAAAAGATGGCTTTGACAGTCACTTGGGAAGTGTCTCTCTGGACTTGGGGGCAATGATCTCCGGTAGCATTTTGAAATCTGACCCACCTGTAACTAGAGCAACGTCTGTATTTTGTTTTTACTGTGAGCAAAGTATTTGTGGCTGTGGAATTGGACAGCAGGGCTGACGTCGTAGTTTGACCATGCTTCTCTGTATGACCCAGGGCAAGTTAGTCTCCGAGCCCCAGTTTTCAGGTCTACACAACGGGGGTGCAGCTGGAGGGTACACACCACTGTTCTAGTGCTCTGAGGTCGACAGAGCTCATGTGTCTCCTCCTCTGTCCTGCTTCTCCCTGTTTAATACTTCTGTTCTAGTGACCAATTAGTAACTGGCCACCACAGACAGATTCCAAAGAGAGAACATGTCTGGAAGATATGTCCTGTCGACCTTAGCTGGCAAAGCTTTACAACAGTCCCTGCCTAGGCTGAAGGCCTTGCCCCCTCCCCTGGCCACTGCAAGAGAAAGTGGTCGCCCACACATGAGATATTGGGCTGTGGGTGTGGCAGGCACGGTGGACCATGCCGCAGGCACTCCGTTGGATGGTTGGCCAAACCACTTTGGGTTTGGGTAGTTTTCCTTTGTAGACCAGCTGGGGTGGGCCAAAGATTCCAACCCCCTCTGCGCACCTTTCATCCTAAAACGTTTTCTTCGCAAGCAATGCCTTGAACCTCAAGATGCTGCCCCCAGCTCAGAGCTGGCTCTCAGCCTGGATTCTGTGTTCTCTCATGGTAGGTTTTCTGAAATCCATAGCAATTATTCTCACAAATGTGGCAGTTGCTCATTCTTCTCTGCCCTCCAGTCCTGTGGTTATAAAAAGGGCTGGAGAATTGGCAGCCCAGCGATCTGCCAGTTCCTCACAGCCTCACAAGTCATCTGCCGGGTTTGACCAGAGGAACACTGCCGCCCATGCCCAGGCTCCTGAGGACCCAGAAGGGTCTTTGCAGCATCCATGCATCCTTCTCCTGTCGTAACCCTTTCCCTCTTGGACACCATAAGTGGGGCCTAAGCCAATCAGTATGTCCTGTTTCTGGACACAGAAATGTGTTCACAGTGGGCATACCGCGGTCTGGAGCCAATGGGATGCGACAGGCCTGTGCAGGTAAATACAATGATACTTTGTTTAAGAAAGGGACAGCAGCTAGCCCTCCCCACCCTCAGAGTATCTCCTTAAAAACATATTAGGCCATGCCTGGAAGTCAGGAGTTCAATAAAGCCAGTCTCCAGATTTTCCAGCACGAAGTCACAGGCCTTCTGACCCTGGGAACTGGGAGCGCTTACCTCCAAAACTGAGTCAGGATTCTCTCACGAGCTGCACTGAAGGCTGCTACAAGGTACATCCATCTGTCTGTTGAGGAGATAAAAGAGGTTTTCATTTTTCTTTCCTCTGCTTGGCTGTATACAGTGTGTGAAATTCGGCCCAGATTGCGTGTGCTCGCCCAGACCGCCTGAACGCGGTGAGCGCCCTGCCCCAGAACAGATGAGCTGTCCTCGCTCCTCTGTATTGGCATGGGGCGGGGGCGGTCTTCTTGTTAGAAGGATGTTTTGTTTCCCCAACAGCCTTCTTGCCGGAAGTGCTGGGGAAAAGACTCTCCCTCTTCTCCAGATTTAAAGCTGGAAGGATAAGCTGCAGCCGTTTTTACACCTGAGGGGAGAAGCTGCTTGAGAAGGGCTCCCACCAGGGAACTGGGGCAGAAACCTGGGAGCAAGAGGCAGGGTCACAGTGCCCCCCCCCCCCCCGACTTCCTGGGTCAGCCAAGCCTGACCATCCCTGGACTTTGCCATTTTGTAAGCCAAAAGGTTCCCTTTTTCCTTAAGTAAATTGGACACAATTTTCTCTCTCTCGCAAGAGAATGCATCCTAGCTGATATAATGCCCAATTATAAGCATTTTAAGTGTTTTTCGAAATCTCGAAATGTAGCTGTGGTGTAATAAACTTCCGAGACCCTGAGTCAGGGCAGCTATTGAGGTTCAGCCGGTACCTCTTGCTCGAGTCCCTTATATGATGCTCTCGCCGGGCAGTCATCCAGTCAGCGTGTGCTCACACTAAAGACACGCCGGGAACTGTGCAGAAAGTGGAGCAGCTTGGCCCCACAGCTCTGTGCCTCTTCCCAAGAAGGAAGAAGAAAAATCACAAAGGTTTTAATTGAGGAAGAACACAAGCTTTAGAGTCAGGATGTGCCTCTTAACCATCTGAGCTTGAGCGAGATACTTCACCTCTCTGCATCCCCTTCCGCCTCAGGGGAGATTGCCACCTGCCTCAGTGTGTGGATGTTTAAGCCCTTAGACCATTATCTGGCACACCATGTTAAAAAAATATTAGCAGCAGTTGTAACAGTAATATCATCATTACTACGATTACTTCTGACTTCTCGTGGCTTCTGGCCCAGCGAGTGCCCCTCTCAGGGCAAGTTGAGTGGCTGGCCCTCGGAAGGAGAGGAAAGCCCTCCCAACAATTTCCGATGACATGCCTGACAGTGCTCTGGAGGCTGTGCCTTACGTTTTTGCCCCCAAAGTTGCACGCCAATCAGCTCGTTATGCGAGAACGTAGTTATGACAAAGGAAGGCAGAAGCACAACCATTCAGAGCACCCAGGCAGACAAGGGGCCAGCCCCCAGCTGTTCATTGACTGGCTTGAAGGTCCTCATACCGGCTTCCGCACACAGGGGTGCGCCTGTGTGGGTGGCCAGGAAACATTCTGCTGGGAATGGCGGGAACTGATGATGAGCACCTGGGGGCTGAGGCTTCTGGAACACAGGAGAAGCTCTGGCTCTTCCTGCTTAGTTGTTCACAATTCTCGGGCTAATTCTAGGTGGTAGAGTGGGGTCAAGGACGCTAATGACCCTGTGTGTGACAATCCCTTTGGGGTCACTGACTTCGTGTCACACCCCGCAGTTGTCTCTGACTTCATGTGTAACACTCCCCCTGGTGTCTTTGACTTCACGCATAACACTCTCCTGTGGCGTCTCTGAATTCGTGTGTCACACTCCAACTGCCGTGTCTCACTTTGTGTGTAACACTCTGCCTGGCATCTCTGAATTCCTGTGTACCACTCCCCCTGGTGTCTCTGACTTCATGGGTCACACTCCCCCTATTGTCTCTGATTCGTGCGTCACACTCTGACTTTGTGGCTCACTCATCCCCTGGTGTATTTGACTTCGTACGTAACACTCCCCCTTGTGTCTCTGACATTGTGCATAACACTGTCCCTGGTGTCTCTGATATCATGCAGGACACTCCCCATGGCCTCTCTGACTTCGGGTGTAACTCTCCTCCTGGTGTCTCTGAGTTCATGATTAACACACCCCCTTTCATCTCTAACTTCATGCATGACACTCCCCATGTCAACTCATTTCATGTGCAACAATTCCCTGTGGCATCTCTGAATTCATGTGACACACTTCCCTTGGCATCTCTGACTTCGTGCGTAACCCTCCCAGTGGTCTGTCTGACTTCGTGTGTAACACTTCCCCTGGTGTTTTTCACTTAGTGAATAACACTCCCATGTCCCATCTATGACTTTGCATATGACAATTCCCCTGGAGTCTCTGACTTCGTGTGTAACCATCCACCCGTAGTCTTTGACTTTATTTGTCACGCTCCTCCTGGTGTCTCTGACTTCATGTTTTACTCTACCCCTGGTTTCTTTGACTTCGAAAGGAGGTCAGGAATAAGCGACAGTAAAGTCAGAACTCCAGGCACCATCCAGGACAGAGAAAGAGAGTGGCCTGTGGAAGCTGTTGAATGCTGTAAACCTGCGCCCCGCTGAGGGCGTTATGTGACGGCAGTCCTTAAGAGTCTTCACCCACTGCAGTGTCTTCTCTGAGACTGCCCTGAGTGGAAGGAGCGCAGAGTCCCAGCCCAACCACGAGTCAACCAGGAGACCTGGGGAGAGTCATCACACGGCCCCCAGGCCTCAGGCTCCCAACTGCTAAGTGAGAAAGCTGCGCTAGACCCACCGGTGGCATTTTGTAGTGTCCAGGTTTGCCACCACCAGCCAAGAAGGAGTCTGCAGCCCTGAGTCCCTGTCTGTACTTGAGGAGGATTCTCTCAGGCTCCAAAGACTCCAGCGTCAACCCCCACAGACTTGACCCTGCTTCTTGGTTTCTCTGTTCAGTCCTCAGAGCATTTCACCACAGCGACTTGGACAGGGCTATGAATGGACAGGTGGAAACTAGTGACTGAGCAAGACGGCATCACCTGGAGGGTTCCTTTGCTTCGAGGTGATCAGACAGAGTCTAGAAAGCTTTAGCAGGATTATTGACAATATAGTAATAGTTCTGTTTTGAGAAGTGTAACCAAAATTGAGTCTTCCGGGACTGAAAAAGACCTCTCCAACACCAACTGATAGACTGTTGGATAATGTCATAATTAATGTTGCTAGAGTGGTCGTTAAAATAATGTAATTATGCTAAGCAGTTTGTAAAAAAAAAGAGCGATGGAACACGCTTGTGCTGTGAACTGGTGGGCAATTGTGCTGAGATGCCCACCGCTCCTCGCGCGCCTCCGTCAAGTTGAGTTGCTGTCTGCTGAGGGTCTTGTCCGTAAGCTAATTCATTGGCTGGTTAACAAAAAGTGGCAGACAGGACAGGGTGGTGTCGAGACGAAATACAAGGGGTGGGAACCATGTGCCGCAGAGCAGTCAGCCGCGTCAAAGCCTCATTTCACGTGAGGCCTGGCGAAAGACAAATTTTGGAACTTTTAAACCAGAATCTACCCCTGTGGATTTCTAGGACCAAGCTCGGGTATTTTCTGCTGGTCACCTCAAGTTCCTCCCATCAAAATGAAATGCCTCAGAGGTAGCCCAGGGCTGGCCAGTCGAGCTGTGCCTCGACAAAGTGTGCAGACTGCTGTGTAGGCAGCTGTCTCTCCCTTGATATATCCAGAATATTCTTATGCTAAATTACTTTCTGCAAGAGATAGAATTTGTATTAGGAAAAGCACATAGACTAATTTTTATGAAAAATGCTGGAATAACATACCTGCAAATACTAAGAGTATTTGTCTTTGGGTAAGATTTTGGTGATCTTGTATGTCTGTCTTTGTGTTTTTCTGTGTTTTCAAGGGGTGTTTTATTTTGTATTAGAAAAAATAGTATTTGAATAAAAGGCTGTCTTCACCTTTTCAGGTAATATATAAGAATGTTTTACACTTTTTTTTTCCTGCTTTATCTCCCCAAACTCCCCCTGTACACAGTTGTATATCTTAGCTGCAGGTCCTTCTAGTTGTGGGATGTGGGACGCCGCCTCAACGTGGCCTGACGAGCGGTGCCATGTCCGCGCCCAGGATCCGGACCCCGGGCCGCCGCAGCGGAGCGCGTGAACTTTACCACTCGGCCACGGAGCAGGCCCCCTGTTTTACACTTTATCTATACTATAACTCTGTCTTCTTCCCATGAAGAATTTAATTATCAATAAAAAAAAATATTAGATCTTAAGTGATCTTCCCCCGTTCCACGCTGAAGTCCATCAAAGATCAATTCCCCGGCTCCTTCTCCTGGAGTTCAATAAATAAAAGGAAACCATCCAAAGACAGAGCACCCACGATCTGCATCTGCAGCGCTTACTTTTGGGATTTTTCATTTTCTGATTGACCCACCATCTTATTGCTTCCGTTCCCTCCCCCAGAAAGTGTTAGCTACTGGGTATAGCCCTGCATCCTTTTCCTGACAGATCCGCTCAGCGTCCTCATCTCACTCTGCTGGGAAAGCAACACTCCAGTTCTCACTGATGTTGCATCCTACCCACTTGCTCAACTCAGCAGTGAACTGTCTTTCCCAGGAACAATCATTTCACCCAAGTGGTGAGGGCAAGTGACAAATACACCCTTTTCCTTAAATGATATGGTTTGTGCCCGCCTTCGCCCTGAGGATCACCCACTCCTGAGAGGCGGGCATGGTCGTAGTGGCTGGGAAATGGAGTTTCCCATCGGCCCTCTGCCTCCTCCTTCCCTTACACTATAATCTTTCCCGCATCTACAAACAACCCGCAGTCCTTCTTTCTTGCAGCCTCTAAGTGTCATCTGTGCTTCGAAAGGCCACATCCCCAAGCCCTTATGCAAGAGAGTCCCCACTGGCCATTGGATGGAATTGTTTGTTTCCAAGTGTTTGGGATTGGATATACTGGCACTGACTGGAGGCAAAAGGGGGCTTGGAGATTGCTCTATTTTATTTTCATCCACCTATTCCCCAATTATATGTCGACTCTAGACTGAACCCAGCACCTGGAGGCCAGAAAGCTAGCTCTAAATTCATTGGAGGTTCTTGATCTAATTCTTTTCGCTAAACATAGGCTGCCCTCAGGCCAGAGATTCACAAATTTAGCCTCACACTAGAATTGGTTGGGCCCATCAAAAAATTCATAATGGTTTACACCATTGTGAAATTTCAGTTGTGCTTATTCCTTGTCAATCAGCATATAGGTGCACCCCTGCACCCCATGTGCCCACCCCCAAGCTTCCTTCCCCTGGAAACCACTGTCTCTTTGTCCGTGTGTTTGTTTACCTTCCACATATGACTGAAATCATCTCATGTTTATCTTTCTCAGTCTGGCTTATTTCACTTAACATAATACCCTCCAGGTCCATCCATGTTGTTGTGAATGGGATGATTTTGTCTTTTTTTATGGCTGAGTAGTATTCCACTGTGTATATATATGTATATATACCACATCTTCTTTATCAGTCGATGGGCACTTGGATTGCTTCCATGTCGTGGCTACTGTGAATAGTGCTGCAGTGAATATAAGGGTACATAGGTCTCTCTGGATTGTTGATTTCAAGTTGTTTGTGTAAATACCCAGCAGTGGGCTAGCTGGGTCATATGGTAGTTCTATTTTTAGTATTTTCTAAAATCTCCATACTGTTTTCCATAGTGGCCGCACCAGTTTGCATTTCCATCAGCAGTGTATGAGGGTTCCCTTTCCTCCACAACCTCTCCAACATTTGTCAGTTTTTGTCTTAATGATTATAGCCATTTTAACAGGCATAAGGTGGTATCTTAGTGTAGTTTTGATTTGCATTTCCCTGATGATTAGTGATGTTGAGCATCTTTTCATGTGCCTGTTGGCCATCTGTATATCTTCTTTGGAGAAATGGCTGTTCACATCTCTGCCCATTTTTTGATCAGGTTGTTCTTTTGTTGTTGTTCATTTTGTGTGAGTTCTTTATATATGATGGAGATTAACCCCTTGTTAGATAGGTGATTTGCGAATATTTTCTTCCAATTGGTGGATTGTCTTTTTGTTTTGATCCTGGTTTCCTTTGCCTTACAGAAACTCTTTAGTCTGATGAAGTCCCTCTTGTTTATTTTTTCTTCCATTTCCCTTGTCTGAGAGGACATGGTATTTGAAAAGATCCTTTTAAGAACAATGTCAAAGAGTGTACTACTTATATTTTCTTCTAGAAGTTTTATGGTTTGAGGTCTTACCTTCAAGTCTTTGATCCATTTTGAGTTTATTTTTGTGTATGATGGAAGATAATTGTCTACTTTCATTCTTTTGCATGTGGCTGCCCAGTTTTCCCAACATTACTTATTGAAGAGATTATCTTTCCTCCATTGTATGTTCTTAGCACCTTTGTTGAAAATTAGCTGTCCATAGACGTGTAGTTTTATTTCTGGGCTCTCAGTTCTGTTCCATTGATCTGTCTGTTTTTCTGCCAGTACCATGCTGTTTTGACTACTGTAGCTTTGTAGTGCATTTTGAAGTCTGGGATTGTGATGCCTCCAGCTTTGCTCTTTGTCCTCAGGATTTCTTTAGCTATTCGGGGTCTTTTTTTGCCCCATATGAATTTTAGGATTCTTTATTCTATTCTGTGAAGAATGTCATTGGGATTCTGATTGGGATTACATTGAATCTGTAGGTTGCTTTGGGTAGTATGGACATATTAACTATGTTTACTCTTCCAATCCATGTGCATGGAATATCTTTCCATTTCTTTGTGTCATCATCAATTTCTTTCAATAATGTCTTATAGTTTTCGTTGTATAGTTCTTTCACCTTCTTGGTTAAATTTATTCCTAGATATTTTATTCTTTTTGTTGCAATTGTAAATGGGAATGTATTCTTGAGTTCTCTTTCTGTTAGTTCATTATTAGAGTACAGAAATGCAACTGATTTTTGTAAGTTGATTTTGTACCCCGCAACTTCACTGTAGTTGTTGGTTATTTCTAATATGTTCCCATGGATTCTTTAGGATTTTCTATATATAAAGTCATGTCGTCTGCAAACAGTGAGAGTTTCACTTCTTCATTTCCTATTTGGATTCCTTTTATTCCTCTTTTGTGCCTTATTGCTCTGGCCAAAAGCTCCAGTACAATTTTGAATAACAGTGGTGAGAGTGGGCACCCTTGTCTTGTTCCTGTTCTCAGAGGGATGGCCTTCAGTTTTCCCCCATTGAGTATGATGTTGGCTGTGGTTTTGTCTCATATGGCATTTATTATGTTGAGGTAATTTTGTTCTATCCCTATTTCGTTAAGAGTTTTTATCATTAATGGCTGTTGGATCTTGTCAAATGCTTTCTCTGCATCTATTGAGATGATCGTGTGGTTTTTATTCCTCATTTTGTTAATGTGGTCTATCACATTGATTGATTTGTGGATGTTGAACCATCCCTGTGTCCCTGATATGAATCCCACTTGATCATAGTGTCTGATCTTTTTGATGTATTGCTGTATTTGGGTTGCCAATATTTTGTTGAGAAGGTTTGCATCTATGTTCGTCATCAATATTGGCCTGTAGTTTTCCTTTTTAGTGTTGTCCTTGTCAGGCTTTGGTATCAGGGTGATGCTGGCCTTAGAGAATGTGTTAGGAAGTATTCCGTCTTCTCTGTTTTGGAATAGTTTGAGGATAGGTATTAAATCCTCTTTGAATGTTTGTTAGAATTCACCAGGGAAGCTGGCTGGTCCTGGACTTTTATGTTTGGGGATGTTTTTGATTACTATTTCGATCTCTTTACTTGTGATTGGTCTATTCAGATTCTCTATTTCTTTTTGATTCAGCTTTGGGAGGTTGTAAGAGTCTGAGAATTTATCCATTTATTCTAGATTGTCCAATTTGTTGGCACATAGCTTTTCATAGTATTCTTTTATAATCATTTGTATTTCTGTGGTATCCATTGTAATTTCTCCTCTTTCATTTCTAATTTTATTTATCTGAAATTTCTCTCTTTGTTTCTTTGTAAGTCTGGCGGGGGTTTGTCAATTTTGTTTATCTTTTCAAAGAATCAGCTCTTTGTTTCATTGATCCTTTCTACTGTCTTTTTTGTTTCAATTTCATTTATTTCTGGTCTGATTTTTATTATTTGCCTCCTTCTGCTTACTTTGGGCTTTGTTTGTTCTTCCTTTTTTAATTCAGTTAGGTGTAGTTTGACAGTGCTTATTTGGGTTTTCTCTTGTTTGTTAAGGTGGGCCTGTATTGTGATGAATTTCCCTCTTAGAACTGCTTTTGCTGCATCCCATATGAGTTGGTATGGTATGTTTTCATTTTCATTTGTCTCCAAATACTTTTTGATTTCTCCTTTAATTTCTTCAATGATGCATTGGTTGTTCAATAGCATGCTGTTTAGTCTCCATATCTGTGTCCAATTCCCAGCTTTTTTCTTAATTTCTAGTTTCATAGCATTGTGGTCGGAAAAGATGCTTGTTATTATTTCAATCTTCTTAAATTTATTGAGGCTTGCCTTGTTTCCCAGCATATGATCTATCCTTGAGAATGTTCTCTGTGCACTTGAGAAGAATGTATAACCTGCTGTTTTGGGGTGGAGTTCTATATATGTCTATCAAGTCCATCTAGTCTAGCTTTTCATTTAATTCCACTGTTTCCTTGTTGATTTTCTGTCTGGATGATCTATCCATTGATGTGAGTGGAGTGTTGAGGTCCCCTACTGTTATTGTGTTGCTGTTAACATCTGTTTACGTTTGTTAATAGTTGCTTTATTGCAGAGGTGATTCTAGTGGCTACCAAGTTTGAGAAACTGGCCCAGGGCTATAGTTCTCAGTCGTGACTTCACATTGGAATCACCTAGAGATCTTTTAAAAATTCTTACTTTCAGGAATACCTGAGACCAATGAAGTTACCATCTCTCAGAGTGGATAGGGCATCAGTGGATTTGAAGCTCCCAAATGATTCTGATGAGCAAACGAATTTGAGAACCACTTTAGATAAATGCCTTCCTGAAAAGTATAGGGAAACCTTGGAGTGGTGCCTCTCACTTCCTGACCACAGGAAAATGGAGTCCTTCCCTACCTATTGGCAAATGCCCATTCTTCCCAGAAAGCCCATTGAATTTACTTCTTCCTTAATAATTTTTTTCTTTTGTTAACATTATTGAAGAATAATTGACAAATATTATTGCATATATTTAAAGTGTACGACATGATCATTTGATACTCATATACACTGTCAAATGATTATCAAGATCAAGATAATTCAACATTCATCACCTCACATAGTTAACTCATTTGTGTGTGTGTGGTGAGAATGCTTAAGATCCACTCTCAGCAAATTTCAAGTATACAGTGTCTTATTATTAACTATACTCGCTGTGCTGTACATTAGATCCTCAGAACTTATTCTCCTTATGAATGAAAATTTGTCCCCTTTGACCTACATCACCTTATTTCTCCCTCCCCTCAGCCCCTGGCACCCACCATTCTACTTTCTGTTTCTCTATGAAATTGGCTCTTTGTTTTTTTAAGATTCCACGTATAAGTGATACCATACAGTATTTATTGTCTTTCTCTGTCTGGCTTATTTCACTTAGCATAATGCCCTCCGGATTAGTATCCATGTTATCACAAATGGCAGAATTTCCTTCTTTTTATGGGTGAATAATATTCCATTGTGTATATATACCACACATTCTTTATCCATTCACCTGTTATGGACACTTAGGTTGTTTCTGTATCTTAGCTATTGTGAATAATGCTGCAATAAACATGGAAATGCAGGGGGCCAGCCCGGTGGTGCAGTGGTTAAGTTTGCACATTCTGCTTCAGCAGCCTGGGGTTTGCTGGTTTGAATCCCGGGTGCAGACATGGCACCACTCAGCAAGTGGCAGGTGTCCCACATATAAAGTAGAGGATGGTGGGCACGGATGTTAGCTCAGGGCCAGTCTTCCTCAGCAAAAAGAGGAGGATTGGTGGCAGATGTTAGCTTAGGGCTAATCTTCCTCAAAAACAAACAAAAAAAAAACATGGAAGTGCAGATATCTCTTCAAGATACTGATTTCAATTTCTTCACTTACATACCAGAGTGGGGTTGCTGGATCATACAATATTTCCTTTTCTCTACCTCCTTGCCAGAAATTATCTCATCTTATTGATAACAGATAACCTCATAGGTCGTATCTCATCGTGGTCTTGATTTGCATTTCCCTGATGATTAGTGATATTGAGCACCTTTTCATATTCCTATTGGCCATTTGCCTACCTTCTTTGGAAAAATATCTATTCAGGTCCTTTGCCCATTTTTAAATTGGATTATTTGCTTTTTTGCTCTCAAGTTGTGTAATTCTTACTTAACATCATCCACTGTCACTTTCTGTGGGTAGATAACACCTTGTCCAGGTTGTTCTGCTGCTCTCTATGGCTCTGTGTTTCCTCTAATCTTTCATGGCAAGTGGATTATTTTTGGCAAACATGCAGAGACACACAAAGCAGACACACGTACAGCCTAGAGGGGTTGCTATGCTCTGATGATGACTCTTGATTCTTGTCCAACTTTGAAAGCATGAAGTAAGATCTGACACCAATGGACACGCACCTAATTTATACATCCTTACCTGGGCAGGGTGTGGAGGAGGAGGGAAAAGGGACAGTCATAAAGGGGGCTTCAACTGGATATGTAATATTCTATTTTTAAAATTCTGAGGCAAAATTTAATGACATGTTAGCATTTGTTGAATCTGAATGGTGGGTTCATGGATGCTTATCATTGTTTCACATTTTTGTCTGTTTGAAATATTTTATTGAAAATTTAAGAATCATCATAATAATGTTTTGAAAAAGCTGTTACACCATTATACACAGAGGATATTATCCTACACACCATTTATGAGAAAAAAGAGGGACATTTGCCATTGCTATTAACAGGGTTGGAATTTGTTTTGTTTTAGCGAGGGCAGTGGCTCTGGATCTGCACTGAGCATGCCCCAGCCGTTGTTCATATGTGGCTCTTTACATTAAAACTAAAATTAGAACAATTTGAAATTCCTCAGACAACACCAGTCACATCTGAATGCTCCATAGCTACACGTGGCTAGTGGCTACGATGCTAGACAGCACAGACTGTAGAACAACCCTTCATTGCAGAGTTCTATTAGACAGCTCTGGTCCAGACAAGAATATGTAACTCTGTGTGAGATGCAAGTGACTTTTCTGCAATTACTCTCCATCCTTCTTCCCTTCATATTTGAAAACCAAAGCCATCTGTGATTTAGGATTCAGAAGTGATGCAAGTAAATAGGTGTAAGTCTATTGTTTTTAATCTTTCTAGAAAATAATAACTGAATTCAAAAATTACTCTATCCATATATCTAGAACTGTACATTTACAGGATTTTTATATAAAGTGTATATCTAATGGCTAATATATAAAAAATTGACCAAGGAAAAATACTAGTCAATGTCTAATATTAGTTAATAGAAGGGATGATACTCAAAGTGAGATAATATGTCAGGAAACATGTCTGCCCAGATAGTCAGGACAATGTAATTTCAAGTTTTTCAAATTACAAAGCAAAACAGGCCTGTTGTAGCAGGTAAGATAATACTAAAACCTGAGCAAAAAACCCCCTAATGATCGCCCTTTCCCGGCCCTCCACCCTGCCCCACGGTACAGCACGGCAGTGCTCTCCCACACCATCCTCCCTGCTCGTGCAACAGACCAAAGCAACAGTGCTCACAGGGAGGCTGTGCTTGTGTTCACCAAAGAGAACCATTTTACACACTTTACTCTGCAATTTTGTCTTTTTCACTTAGAAATATGTTATAGACATCCCTTTGCATCTGTAGATATGGATATAATCCACTTTTCCCCAATCATCTTTTGCATAGAGACAGATAGATAGATTCATGCATATATGCTTACATGCGTATACAAATATGTATGAATGGATGTGTATGCATGTATGCACATACTCATGCGTATCCATAATTTTTCAAAAACGGGCCCATTCACACTGGGCAGGGGCAGGCAGCAGGCAGTTAGTGGCATTATCTTGTTTTTTCCTTGTTTCGCTTGTTTCTATGCATCTCCTTCTACCCTCCCAGCCCCCACCCTTCACTCCCCACATCCACCTCAATCCCAGATAATTCACATTAACAACACCTGGATTCTTCCACACTTTTTCCACACATAAAATCACATACGAAAACTTACACACATCCTTTTATTGTTTTTTGTCACTGTCACTTTGATCCTAGTTTGAGCTCACTATAAATTCACCACAACAACTACCCCTATAGCTTCATTTTCCATATTTGTGTTTTATTTCTATGGGGAGTGTCTCAGAAGAGTTCAGTGCTGCGCCAATGGGTGTGCGCATTTTTGGTTCTGGAAATCAGCCTGGAGAAATAGATGAAAACCATCTCCCATTTCTGCCGACAACTCTCAGCGTGGGAGAGTACGCTGTCTCACACACGTTCAGCAGTGAACGATGTTCTTTCTCTGCAAAGTCTCACCCGCCAGATGGACACAGAGCCACGTCCCATTACCGCCGTGCTCGGGCGGACAGCTAGGAGACTGCACAGCTCCTCATCTGTTTGTCACTCAGATTTGCTTTTTCTATATCTGCTTAGACCTTTCTTTTCCCCACTTTTCTCTGGAGTTTTGTTCTTTTCTTGTCAATTTGTAAAATCTCTATATTATAGAGATTAGCTCGTTCTTTCATTTGTATTAGCATTTTTTAGAAATCTACTAGTTGTCATTTGATTTGGCTAATATCTTTTGCCATTCAAGATTTTATTTTTGTACCCAAACGGGTCTACCTTTTCTGCTATAGGCTTTAATTGTCCTGTCATGACTGAGAAGGTCTTCTCCATCCTTCGATTTCATAGTTTCTGAGATTTAAAAATCTTTTGTCTTACATGCATCTTCAATTTCTTTAGAATTTATTTTATGCATAATGAGTTGGGGTCCTACTCTGTTTTCTTCCAGATGGATAGCAGGTTTTGCCAGCACTCTTTATTAAACCAACCATTCTTTCCCCCACTGGACTGAATCCTCTTTCTTACACGCAATTCCCATATACCCTGAGATCTAGTTCGCAATAGTCTATTTTGTTCCAGTGACCTGTCCGTTCCCACGCCAATGTCATATGAACTTAACTACAAGGATTTTATAGCAGGTTCTTGTATCTGAAGCAAATCTTCCTTCTTCTTTTTCATACTTTTCTTTAGGGTATTACTGAATATTTCTTCTTCTATGTAAATTTTATGACCATTCTATCCTAAACAAAACAAAGTAAATGAACAAATAAACAAAATGCTGTAGAGAGCCTAACTGGAAGTTCATTAAATGTATGTGTTAATTTGTAAGGTTGACTGTTTACTGAAGCCCAGTTACCCCTCAAGATCATGCTGTCTCCACCTGTTTAGATTGTGATTGGGACTTTTCATAGAGCCCTGTACCTTACTTATGAAATATATTCATGTTGTATATTTTTTTGGTCATGTAGGGGAGGAAGACAAATCCTCTACCCTCTAGGTCCTTCTAGCCAGGCTATAAATTAAATTGACATGACACAGAATGACAGGAGAAAATCAAACAAAGCTTTATAACATCTATACATGGGAGACACTCAGGAAAACTGAGCAACTCACCCAAATGGCAGAGGCTCTCATCTTAAATACCATCCTCAGCTAAAGACAAAGGAGGATGTTGGCAGTGGGGGGAGTCAGTAAGTGGAGATTACCAGAAAAGTGCAGTAAACAGGGGTAAGATTATTATGCAGATTTAAGTCCTTGCCTTCTGCATTGATAAGAGTTTCTAGAGATAATGTCATCCCCCTTCTTCCTGGTACAGAGAGGGAGACACCTTTACAGATGGAGATTTCCTTTACAAATGTAAATGTCTCTTAACAAGGGGTAAATTCTACTTTTCAGAGCTTCTCCCATGTCTGCAGTTTTTAAAAGTAACCAGCCCAAAATAATACTCATGCCAAAGAGACACATTTTGGGGTGGCCAATTCTGATCCTCCAGTCATCATTCAACAAAGATTTCTTTAGCCCCTGCTATGTACCAGGCACTGTTCCAGGTACTGAGGATACTGACTTAAACAAAGAGACAGTCTTCACCCAAGAGCAGCTCACATATTTTAAAGGTAATACTTTGTCCTATTTTCATTTCTAGGAGCTTACTTCTGATGCAGTGAAAAGCCTTGATTTAGAACACTAGTCTTGCCATTCAGCACCTTACCAAATTCTTAATTCTAGTGTTTTATTAGGGTCTCTGGGTTTTCTGGAAATGTTACATCAACAGAAAATACAGTTTTCTCTCTTCTTTTCTGGGATTTATACTGATTATTTCATTTTCTTTCCTATTTATTGCATTTTCTAGAACCTCCAAAACAGTGTTGAATAATGCTAGTGATAGTGGGTATCACCAGCTGGCCCTGATCTTCCGAGTTGTCTCAGTGTTTCACAATTTAGAATATTTGCTATTGGTTTCAATAAACCTTTCTGATATTTAAAGATTCTCCTTCCCTGTTTTATTTAGATTTATATTAAGAATGCCTTTTCCATATCTGTTGATAGCTTCATATGTTTTTCTCTTTTTTGTTGCTTTAATAAACAGTGTTGATTCCAAACCACCTTGCATTCCTAGAATAAACCTGACTTGGTCAAAGCTTATTATTCTTTTGCTACCTTGTTATATTTCCTCTTTTTTTTTTTTGTCTTGGTACAGCATGCTTTACCGTGGTACATTACAAGGTAGGGCTTCCTAAGCCCCTCCCTTCTTCAGGGGCTCTGGGATGGAAACTGTATTGAGGCCCAGAGTCTCAGTATGTTGGGGGCTCAAGTGGGGGCACGAACTCCCCAGCTGAGAACCTCTCTTCCTCTGGTGCTCTCACTGAGGCTGGTGGTCCAGGGCTCTCACTCTTGGAGGCCATGTGGACCATTAAGGGCTACCACCCCGTTGCTATAGTCAAATTCACTGTCATACCAGGAAAGGACCTTCACCGAGTGGTTGTTGAGGGCAGTGCCAGCCCCAGGACCGAAGGTGGAAGAGTGGGTGTCACTGTTAAAGTCACAGGAGATAACCTGTCCTCAGCATAGCCCAGGATGCCCTTTAGGAGGCCTTCTGATGCCCACTTCACCACCTTCTTGATGTCATCATATTTTACAGCTTTTTCTAGATGGCAGGTCAGATCCATGACCAACTCATCAGGGCTGGGGACACAGAAGGCCATGCCAGGAAGCTTTCCATTCAGCTCAGGGATGACCTTGCCCACAGCCTTGGCAGCACCAGTAGAAGCAGGGATGATGTTGTGGGCAGCCCCTCAGGCATCACGCCACAGCTTCCCAGAGGGACTGTTCATGGCCTTCTGTGTGGCAGTGATGGCACAGACTGTGGCCATGTGTCCCTCCACGATGCCAAAGTTGTCAAGGATGACGGGGGGGGGGGGGGGGGGGGGGGACGGGCAGGGGGTGTAAGTAGTTGGTGGTGCAGGAGGCATTGCTGACAATCTTGAAGGAGTTATACTTCCCACGGTTCATGCTCATCACAAACATGGAGGCATCAGCAGACGGTGCAGAGACGAAGACCGTTTTGGCTCTACCTTACAAGAGAGCTCCAGCCTTCTCCAAGGTAGTGAAGACATCAGTGGACTCCACAGCAGATTCAGCACCAACATCACCTGATTGATGTTGGCAGGATCTTGCTCCTGGAAGATGGAGATGGACTTTCCATTGATGACAAGCTTCCCATTCCCAGCCTTGACTGTGCTATTGGACTTGCCATGGGTGAACTTACACTGGAACATATAGATCATGTAGGTCAGTGAAGGGGTCATTGACGGCAACAGTGTCTACGCTGCCAGAGTTACAAGCAGCCCTGGTTCCCAGGCTCCCAGTGCAGCCAGACCCACTCACTCAGACCGTCACCATCACGCGTCGGGGCGATGCAGCTGTCTGTCAAGCAGGGAGAAGCAGAGCCTAGATTTCTTTTACTAGTATTTGATTTAGAAATTTTTTATTTATTAAGTAAATGAGATTGATTTAGTACTTGATTTTTTGTATATCTAATCTCAGGTTTTAATAGTAAGTTTATGCTGAGGCCATAAAATGAATTGCAGACCTTCCATCTCCCACCTCAGCCTACAATCCCATGACGCAGAATTTTGCTAACCCAAAGCACGCTTCAGGAACCACCAGCATGGACGTCACGTGGGTGTCAAGCTCATTTCCTGGAACTTGTGAGAAATGCAGAATCTCAAGCCCTAACTCAGACCTATGGAATCAGAACCAGAGCGTCAGAGTTATCTTTTCTTTCAAGTGTGACATAGAACTCAGATATGAAGCCAAACCAGGCATGGTAACTCTTTCCACTTAATTTAATCAATGCTAATTGGTGTATTTAAGGTTTCTACTTCTTGGGTGAATTTTGGTATTTTATATTTTGTTTAAAAATTATCTGTGTCCCTTGATCTTTACAACTTTGCTGTCATAGAGTTGCATTCTTTTATTATTATTTTAATCTCTTCCACCAAGTGACGATGACTGACTCTTTCCTCATTTTACGTATTTCTGCTTTGTCTCATTTTTCTCTTTATCAAGCTTACAAAAGCTTTATCTATCTTCTTGGTCTTTTCAAAGAATCAGCTTTTAGACTCAATTAGTAATAAGCCTTCAAAATTCAATGAGAGGAAGAAACCTACGTGAACCATTACTGCATCCGGATGAATTCAGCTTTGCTCTCCATTAGCATCAAAACCATGCACACAGGCAAATCCGAACTTCAGGGACCAAAGCATCGTGAGAATGCAGAATCAATACCAATCTTCAATTGATGAATCACAGTCCGAATAGGGTCATACCTTCGCCTAAACTGCCTTTCTGCACACCTAACCATATTCTAAATGTCATCTATGGCCTCACTGGTACACCTCTCTAAATAATGCTTCGAGCATTTGTATCTTGCTTTACTGTTTATATGCCTTTCACACCTTTTATCTCATTTGAGATTTATCTTTAAAAGGGTCTAATAGATAATCCTTGACTAAGGGGAATATAGTGCCTAACCTGATTTTCACGGACCGAGATCAGCTCAGAATGCTCTGTCCCCACAAATGGCCACAGGGGAGAGTGCGTCTTGTGGGGAAAGCTAAAAAGCAAGTGTCCCCTCAGATAAAGGAAGAGTCATGAGATGGAATTTTAGCCACGGACCGATAAAGAAAAGGCACACTTCGGATACTCATCCTAGACCGCACAGTTAGGCGAAATGCATTAGCTTTTTTCCCTTTCAATTAAGGAGTCAAGGTTTTGTTGGCTCGTTAAAAAATGTGCGAAAAATTTATTATTTATGCACTCTCATTTCTTACCTTTGCAAATATTCTAATCAGATAAGGGTTTCCAAAGCCAGATGACTGTAAACTTTTGCACTCAAATTGGCCCAAGTTTAGAATAATAGTTGAAAAAATATAAAATGTAGTTTACTGAATTTGGGATTTTCAGTTCACTGATAGACCAAGTCTCATGTTGATCATTTTGGAGGAGTTATTGCAAAGATACTGCTGAAGCCCTTCACAAAATTAATTTTAATTTTGTGCTGTCGACCAGAGACTTCCGATCTATAATAATCTTTTCGTAAGCATTCACATGAGCAAGCCCTTGAACAGTCTTTCTCTGGCGGTCTACCTAAGTCTCCTTCAGGTATCCAGAGTAGAAAGCACCTTATCTTCACATTCCTGGGAGTATTATGCTTAAGACATTTTTAACCTCCAATAAGTAGTGCTGAGCATTAAAAAAGAGGAAATAATCCCCAATCCTTCCTACCTCGGAGAAGAACTGACCAGTTCACTGCTTGATAATATTTTTCCCCTTTAAGCAAAATGTTCCCTTCCCACCTCCCAGGATGGAAAGTGAATAAAAGAGAGATGAGATTACAGAAGTCATGAAATGAGGGCCATTGCACTTAAGTGTTGGAAATAAAATACTAAAGGACAGACCTTTTGACATTGAAATCTTACGCAGGCAGAAAAATGTTCATTATGAAGCAAATGGAAATAAAGTAAAATTATCCTAGATTTTTAAGATTTTGAATTATTTATTCTTTTCAATTTTTTCTTCTGTGGCTAAAGGCTGAATTTAAATCCAAAATATCCTGTAACATAGTTCTTTTCTCCTCTAAGCTGAAGTCCCAGAAAGATATGCAGACATTACATGATTGTTCTATTTTTTTTTTAATGTTAGAGCCGATATTTATAAAGTACTCCCTGGAAATTTTTCCTTTCAAATATCGCCACTCAGAAATTCCTTTTTTTTTCCCATTCAGCATTCGACTCCCTGGCTGAGTACTTGCCACGGGCACAGCCCCCTCGGCCTGGTGGTGGGCAGACAAACCAGGAGTGGACTTCACAACAGAGGAGGATAAAAATATCTAAATGGCTACGGCTGGCTGTTCGGGGGAGACTTGCTGGAAAAGCGGATGTGACTTGGGTGCAGGTGCCACACCTAAGCAGTCTTGAAGGGCAGGCAGAGGACAATCCAGCTAAGACAAGCAAAAGGAGAGCGAAGCAGGCGAGGCGAGTGTGGGAAGAGACCGAGAGAGAACAAGGAGAACGCAGGGAGCAGGCAGCAAGTTCCGTGGTTCTGGAGCAAAGGGTTTACTGACGGGATGCAGACAAGGAGGACCTTGTTAGGAGGTTCCACATCAAGAAGTTTTGAAGGCAGCCCTGACCAACGTTAATGCACTAATTCCTAAAGAAACCCTGGGAGGGTATGATTTTTCAAATGAGGAAGAGATTGATTCATGTCAGGTCACATATCTAGGACACAGCAGCGCCAGGACTGGAACCCAGGAACGAAGCTCATACTCTTAAGCTCTACACTACTTAGCAATTATGTGGAGGGTTTTAAGGGGACAGGATTGGAGGAAAGCAGACAGACCTGTATGGAATCTTGCTGCAGTAGACCAGGCAAGAACTGACGAGCCCCCAATTAAAGACAGGTTGGCGATCAGGATTATAGGCTCTGGACTCAGACTCTCTGGATTAAAATAAAATTTTGGCTCCACCAACCTACCAGCTATATGACTGTAGGCAAAGGACTTCTATGTGCCTCAGTTTCTCTATCTATAAACCAGCAATAGCAATATTACCTATCTGACTGGATTTTTTGAGGATTAAATGAGATCATATACACAAAGTACACTTGGCCTCGTGGCCAGGAGTCAGTGCTCAAAGTTTGCCATTACTGGAGTGCTACAGCTTGCAGAGACAGTAATGGACCTGTTTCATTAAGGAGGTCCAATGAGCGGGGTTTTGAGATTGACTTGAGCCCAGGGGGAGGGAGTAATGAGAAAGGAGGCAGCAAAGACTAGAGGTTTTTACCTGCCAAGCAGGTTAGCAGGTAGATGGGAAGGCTACTAACAGCAATGAAGAAGATGGCTCATGGAAAACAGAGACGACTTCCTTTTGCACATGTTGAGTTTAAGGTGTTAATGCAACATCCACACAGATGCCCAGGCAGCAGGTAGATGTGACTATGAAGCTCAGGGAAGTGATCTAGGGAAGCAATGAGCAATAATGAAAGTGTGTTAGAACAGTGGGCCAACGATATCATTCTGAGATATATGAACATGTATGTGGGTTAATATATAAACAGCAATGATATTCAAATGACATGAAAATTCAGAAAATGACAGTTTCAGCACTGTGGGAATTAAGAATGACCTGATATCCAGATAAATAGCATGTTCCCATTGTTCAGAAAAATTAGGGTACCGATAGCACATTTTGATCCCAAGCCATAAATATCAAGTAAGGAAAAATGCCCTCCCTCTACACCCTCAGATTGAGTCATAGATTTTATGAAGGTATGCTCAGAAAAACCAAACTAAATTTGATGTTACTTCTAACAGACATTGCAAATTTTTTTTTTAAATGATTGGCACCTGTGCTAACATCTGTTGCCAATCTTTTTTCTTCTTCTTCTTCTTGTTCTCCCCAAAGCCCCTGGTACATAGTTGTATATTCTAGTCGAGTGCCTCTGGTTGTGCTATATGGGACACCGCCTCAAAATGACCCGGTGAGCGGTGCCCATGTCCACACCCAGGATCCAAACCGGCAAAACCCTGGGCCACTGAAGTGGAGCGCACAAACTTAACCACTTGGCCACAGGGCCGGCCCCTGCAAAATTTTTTTAAAAAGCCATTTTCTATAACCACTCTTTTAAAGCATGATGACAAGTCATGGATCTCAAGATTGTCCCAATCTTTATTCCCAGTAAAATGTACATGTTAATGATCTGATGTCAAGATGTCAACGGGTCATATTTCTTCTATTTTTGTTAAGTCATTTCCCCCTAATATCTAAGATCTTGTTTCAGTAAAATCATCAAAAAGCTAACATAGCCCTGCTCTATCCATTTAGCAAAGTAGCATGTAGCAATTTTACTCGTCCTGTCACTTATGGAACAAAAAACTAAATGGGGTACAATTTAAAAATAAATGGGGTACTAGGATTTATCAGTTTAACATCATCAGTCAAAATGGCATGAAAGACATAAGCAGCCCACCAAATACAGCAATTCCAGCACAGAACGCCCAATACTTCCAGGGACGTGCAACCTGCCTGAGTCTGCCATTGCCATGTAGCCTCTAAGACGGCCGTGTTTTGGCATTTCAAATATAAAACTATGAACTATTTTGAGGTATCACTTCAGCGTACAGGAAGTGGTGCTATTGACACTTGACAAGCACTTCTTAGGGTGTGGACCTGTGCCCCCCTCACAACTGAACATTTTTCATTCCTGCTCCCCTCAACACCAGCAGCACCCTCCAATCATCGTGAGGATGAAACAATGCCCACAAACACCCCGAGAGGAGCCGGGCTGCCCTATTGGGAAAGGTTGGTTCAGCTGATTAAAATACCACCACTCCTGAGCTTGGATCTCTTTATTATAATACCAAAAACTGGAAACACAACAAACTTATCAAAGAAAACTCATTCCCATTACTGGGGTGGGGTTGAGGGCTCAGAGAATCCTAACATTGGAAGGACTCTGAGAAATCATCTAGTCCGACAGTCCCGATTTTAAGGATGGGAAAACAGACGTCCAGGGGAGGTTAAGCGACAGGCCCATGGTTCCACAGCTAGGAAACGGCAAAGCCAGAATTAACGCCCTAAATTCTAGTCCAGTACTTCCACCACTACACCACGCCCCCGACTCATGCTACCCTCCATGGATGTGTTAGCAGCTCAGCAACTTCAATTAGGTCCAAAGGAAAAAAAGTACTTTAAAATTTGCATAGGATGACAAAAGAACAGTCAGCTGGATTTGCTGGGTTGTAAGGATTCCTTCAACAATGCTTTGAGGTTTAATAACACCCTCAAATTAAAATTTGCATTTTTACTTATCATCCCATTAAGTTGCTCCAAGCAAGAATTTTATGGATGAAAAATATATACCAGCAAAGTTCCTACATTAGTATATCCTGAAGAAGTGATGAACAGCTCCAGGTGCCATTAAAAAAAAAAGTAGCCACTTACAACTCGACCTCAAAATTTGTCAGCTTATAAGATATGTTGGTAGAGTTTTAAACGATAAGTTGTGGGCAACTAGCACCACAAAAAATTGGCATGAGTAAAAGAAAAGTCTAAGATGATTTTCCCCATGAATATTAGAAAAACAGAATCTTCACAATGATAAACAAAATATCCAAAAATATACACCAACTTCTCTTGGGGTGACAGGGACTTCATGTGAGATGCTCCAAATGTTGACACCAAATACTGTGCACCTATAATGCTTATATGTAGTATTTCATGACTTTGAAGTTCAACAACACCAACTTTTCCTTGTTAATCTACATATGCTCAAAAGATCAGAAAGCGCTCCATTTAAAATAGAGAACATACCAAAAAGTAGTAATGCTTGGCACTTTTGGTCGCATATTTACACTTAAATATTTGCACCTAAATGTCATTATCTAGAGACCTGGAACATAAAGTACTATTGTTATGTGCCCCATTTTTCACATCTGCTAATTTTCTTTCTAGAATGGTAAAAATAAACCAAAGACTAATATCTGCTCATAAGCACAAAACTTCAACATTTTCTTTTTTTGATACATTAACTACCGACTTAAAGACTGGAACCCTTGGGGCCGGCCCAGTGGTGCAGCAGTTAAGTGTGCATGTTCCGCTTCTCGGTGGCCCAGGGTTCACCGGTTCAGATCCGATGTGTGGACATGGCACCACTTGGCATGCCATGCTGTGGCAGGCGCCCCACATATAAAGTAGAGGAAGATGGGCATGGATGTTAGCTCAGGGCCACTCTTCCTCAGCAAAAAGAGGAGGACTGGCAGTAGTTAGTTCACGGCTAATCTTCCTCAAATAAAATAAAAAAGACCAGAACCCTCAATGGCCAGTTCCCTTTGGAAGACCCAACCACTTAATCTAGTTGGCTATTTTACAAACGCACGTGTGATCACAAGGTGGCCCCAGTGGAGTACATTGCTGATCCACGTCCAAGCAGTAAAACAAGACAAACCTATCAAAGTAGCCACAATTCTCCAGAGGGCAAAGCCCACTCCCAGTTCCCAGGGAGCCTGTCGGGTCTTGGTCTCACTTCACCCGTGTGACTAGAGACAGGAGGCAGGAGGCAGAAAGCGAGTGTGAATCCTGCCGTCTCCCTGTGCCCACCCTCACTCCACAGTGAACAGTAGTGAGTGACTGCAAACCCAACTGGAAGAAACACCTCAAAGCGTAATCATTACAGAACTGGGACCAGCGGGATCATTTTCAGACAGCCTCCAGACTCAGATGCATCACTCTGTCTGCCTCTTGGTAAGGCAGATGCATTAGGGACACAAATCCCCACCCCAGATGAAGGAAAGGGCACTCCCATTTTGGAAACTTCTCAGATATCCCACCACTGCCTCTCAAAAGTAAAGAATTCTAACTACTAACTTCCCCCATGGGCGATGAATAGAACTTCCTGATCTGTCCCAGGGCAATCGGCCAGCTAGAGCTTGGGCTACCCTGCAAGCTGCTAACCCCTCACTCAGGAGGCTTTCCCAGAGACAAGTCAACACCGTCAGACAAATGACACAAGGGGTGGGGGGTATGTGGGGGGGGGGGGGGGGCACGCAGACACAGAGCCAGGACTCACGTGCGAAATAAGGGAAACCTGGATACTACCGTTTCTGACAATGCCACAAACATCTCCCAGGACCTGGAGATGCCCAGCTAATTCTACCTCATCCTAACCACGAGCTCTGTAGAATCCGTGTCCCCGACATAAAGAAGGTAAATAAACGAGAAATTACAGGTTCCACAAATACCTTGTACACCAATCTGTAACTTTTAATTAGAATTAACTAACAAAGACACTGCATCTTTCAAGTCTCTGAGCATAACAGTGTTTAACAGTGGTTTTATTAGGTGAATGATTGAAAGTATTCAACATGAAATTCAATTTACTTCACATTAATGTTTGCAAATACATTATTAGCAATTCTTAACTACTTCAAATCAAGCAAGTTGAAGTGCAGAAGGCTTGCTCTCGAATAACTCTTCTGAGGTGCTATGAAGACTGAGAGAAGCCTATGACTTGAGTCCAGGTCTCTAACCAACAATCACCAAATCATCACCGGTGAACTCATATGAGGGAACTTCAAGGTTGAGAGGCGCAGGCCCCTTCCTGATCCTGCCAGACGCATCATAGTGTGACCCATGGCAAGGGCAGTAATAACCACCAAAATCTCCTGCATTTGCAATGGGTACACAGCCAAGATGAGTGCAAACACCTATCAGGATAACCCACTCTGGCTTCTTTACTCGTTCTAAATCATGCTGTGGGTCCCTCAACTGGGACATTTCCACTGCTGCTTCCTGGTCGATCTCCTTCTTGGTTCTATGGCGCACAAACAGGGGTTTGCCTCTCCACTTGAAAGCCATGTTCTTGCCTTCCGGAATATCAGATAACTTGATTTCGATTTTCGACATGGCCAACACATCCGCAGAAGCACTCATGCTGGAAACAAACTGGGAGACGACATTTTTGGCGGCATATGCAACACCCACAGTAGTTGTCGCTGTTACCAGGTAGGAGAAGCCCTTTCTAGCCTCGCTGCTCGCCTTCGAAGACTTGGTACTGTCTAACACTTCCGGGCGCCGATAGTCAGAGAAGTCAGGCACTCTGATGTCTGTATGGGAATAACGAACAGAAGCAGGGACTGCAAGATAAACAAAGGTTAAAAAACACAATTAGATGAACACCCTGAGGGGTGTGTATACATCAGGAAACACAGCTTTACGCATTCAAAGCAAAAACTCAAACTATAAAAATGTGAAATATGGCACTCAGGGGTCTCGGAAATAGTCAAGTTGGCAGCGCCAGCATACAAAATACTAAAAACGGAGTCAACCACACCTATCATACTGGTATGAAATCATAAGACAATATTGTAGACTGAGTTCCTCCTGACTGAACACTATTGATTCAGGATTCACAACCATTCAGTTGCATCAAACTTAAATACCACTGCGAACAGCAATATTTTAAAGTTCCCAAAAATCGACCCTGCCAAGACACACTACACAATCATGCTTATACCTCCCATATTCTCCGGGTTAGAAGAGACCCTAAAACTCATCTAGCCCACCTGATAAGCTGATGACTGATCATTTATTAAAGCAAATGCCGAAGGTTATATTCCTATCTACCTGCTCTCTGAAAGAACGGCTAAAAATCCATACAAGACTAACTACAGAATAAATAACATTCTGTGAACTGTTAGCGTAACTTTAGCTGCAGAAAAATTAAAGATTTCTATTTCAGACTGAGGTATAAATCAGTACTACTTTAACTAATGGGCAGAAAAGGACATCCGCATCAGAATAGGCACCTACCAAGATCAAACGAAATTTCCAAAAGAACCAATTACTTCAATTTAGTACAGGAACAAAAAAGAGAAAAAATTTCATGACTCCCCTTCCTCAGTGAAGGGCAATAGCTTCTAGAGGAGCAGGGGCATCCTTATCTTTCTTTTTCACTGCTGTGGGTCTCTCAGCTGGGCCAGTACTACTGCAGGCCATAACAGGCCAGATGTTTGTGGCAAACGTTAAACAATCATTGTTTATCTGGTACTTTGGATGCAAGTAGTCCATTTTTTTAAAAAAACAGATATGTCCTTCTGTCCTATTCCATTTTTAAATGTCTGACAAAAAATCAGCTTACTGGTATCACTTTTAAGTATATTTCAGGAAGCAAATCTCTGCAAATTGTATTCTCATTTTAGGAAATTTGCCACAAGGTTTCCTTTTTAGAAAAAGGGACATTAAAAATTCCTCACTTTTAGAAAACGTGTTGTTTCCAAAAAAAAACTACTTATAAAATGCATTTTCATCTAAGCTGCGATTCTAACTTGGTCTCCCAGGCCGTCTCATCCTGGCTGACTTCTGTGAGCGGCCACCATTACAATAAAGAACACATCAACTACTTCCCATCGTTCTCAAAGTCATACCTTTATGAAGCCAGAAGGGTTCATAAACGATGGTCAAACCTATCAAAACCACTCCAAGTACTTTTCTAACTAACCCAAAACTTTTTGGAGGAAACCAGAACAGAGGCCGTGACTATCTGAGATTCACAAGTACGGCAAAGTGACATTACATTACGGACTACCCTGCCTCTACCTAATGCTGATGTGTCAGTGGGGACTGGGGCTTGGGATCAAGGATGACTTCTTTTCCCTTAGCATTGTCTGGGATTATACAGGAAAGATCTGTATCATACCTGAAAGATGAAGGAACCAAAGTTCATATTTCTACACGAAACACGGTATCTACAACCCTCAGCCATACAACAGCACACAAGGAAATGTACAGCAACACTAAATAGAAGACCTCTGACATTTCGTCCAGAAATTAGGTGGCAAAAGAAATCCAGTTGTCTACACCCATTCTATCTAGCAGGTTACACTTTATATTGAGCTACATCACCACCACCACTTTGGAAAATTAAACTGCATTTTCCAGTTTATTTTTCCAAATAATGCAAAAAACATCCAATAATTTACATGAACTGTATTAGGTGTGACTTTCAGCAACAAAGATGCCAGCTAGATTCAGTTCTGAACTAAAGCAAAATCAGATACTTAGAGAAATACCATCTAGAAATAGAGACAATTTAAGGCAATATAACAAAACAGGTTTTTGTTCGTTTTGCTTTGTTTTACAGCGAGCTCTGATGTACTCTGGAAACCCTCCTCCCCAACTGAGCGATCTGATCCAACCCCTTTCTATCCCACACCCTCTGCTACCCAGCTTTCCACAAACCACCCAGACAGATTTTGAAGTGAACTTAAGCTACAAGCAGAAGGCATTACAGAAAAGAGGTTTGCCTTATGGTTCCAGATTATTTACCAGTTCTTGGAAAAACCAGGTAAGGTTCCAATTTTTAGAAGAAACTCTTTAGGCACTTGAAAAATTCCAAAGATGGTTTTCACTTTGCCATCGACATTTTCTCCTCCCTTACTGTTTCTCACCTCCAGGTCTGAAAAATAGGCCTGCAGTGGGCCAGGGCACTGTTCCGCCCTGAACAGTCTCTCCAAAACCCACTGCTGCCCTCTAACAAAAAAATCACCACTTCATTCATTCGCAAATATTTTGCACCACTGTATGCAAAATCCGAGATTGTGGGAGACAGAAAACTAAAGGAAATAGTCTGTGCACCCTACAGCTCAAATTCAGAGGAAATCACCAGTAAATGCAATAGAAATGGAAAATGTTATGTGCTATAAAACAAAGGAATCAGCAAAAACAAAATTTTATTGACCTGATCCTGAACTGAGATTGAAAAGATGGGTAATACCTGGAAACGTGGAAACCTGAGGAGGATCATTTAAAGAGAACTGGGTGAATGAAGACAGAATAAGAGGGGGGCAGCTGGTCAGTATGCAGGGCAAGGGTCACCACTCAACTGCCCACGGGGCCAGGCAGGTGAACAGGGAATCAAGCAGGCCTGCGAGGAACAGGAAGAGCACTTGCTCCAGCTCAGGGCAGCCGATGCACGGGACACGAGCCTTGTCCACGGAGAAACTAGAGTCCAGTGTCACCGGTTTCCCGCATTTCAAGAGGCCACAAATCTTCCCAGTTTCGAAAACCACGCAGCTCGTGCAGACAACAAGCACAGCGGCCCGCAGGGTCTCCAACACCAGGCATGAGAAGAGAAGCGGAAGGCAAGGCACAGGAGAGAAAGGGGATCCGCCGACAGAGGCGGGAAACACTCCCGGCGGGAGCCCGCGGCGCGCGTCCCCACGCCCGGCGTCTCACCTCCCAGCACCGTCCACCGCCGCCCCCGCTCTCCCTGAGGACGACGCTGACTCGGGCCCCCGCTGCCCCCGGGCCTGGAAGCCCTGCCCTGCCCTTCGCTACACTGAGCCCGGGCTTGTGCCGCGGCGGTGGGTGGGTGGGTGGTGAAGAGCGCTAGAGGGATCGGTGGTGCCGATCCGGGCAAGCTCCCGAACGTGAACAGCAGCTCCTCTTTTCCGAGTATCCGTCAAGCGCCCCAACGTGTGCCAACGGCGTTAGGCAGAACTCCGCCACCTGAGCCCCGCGGCGGAAGCCCGAGACTGGGCGGCCGTTAGCGCACCGCCCCGGGGGGGACGCCGAGGACAGGGCCCCAGCCCGCCGGGCCGCGCGGCGGGGACGCCCGCAGAGGCTGCCAACGCCGGGCCAGGACGCGTAGGCCCGGGAGGACAGAGGCCCAAGGTCGGCCCGCCCCGCACGGCGCGCCGCCTCCCCGTCCCCGAGACCGCGGACCCCGGGACTCCCAGGCTGGCGGAGCGAGCGGTACAGGCCGCAGCCCGCGGCCGCCCAGCCGGCTCACCGTTGAGGCCCACGGAGGCGACCAGAGGCCGGCCCGCCGCCTGGCCGCTCAGCGACTCGCGGCACCGGAAGGGCCGCTTCACGTCCAGCACCGGCGGCTCCGGGGCCGGGGTCACCGCGGCCTGCACCAGGGGCCGCAGCGCGCCCGCCACCCCGCGCGACGTGGCCGACAGCACCGGCGCGAACGGGCCCGAGCGGGCGGCGACCGACAACATGGCGACAGCAGCTGAGAAGCCGGGCCGGTCACACGGACGACCTTCCGCCCGCCGCGCAGGCGCCAGAGGCGCAGGCGTCGCAGGCCCCGTGACGTCAGAGCGCCGGCTGAGCAGCGCCCGGCGGGGCGGGGCCCACTTGGGGCGGTGTGCGTCGGAGGCGGGGCCAGGAGCCCACGCTGAGGCCGGATCTGGGCTGGGCGGGGCGGGGCGGCTGCCGCTCCACCTGTCAGCCTGGGGTGGCTCCTGGCGTTCGCGGGCGTCTGCCCCGCGGGAACCTCCCGTGGGCCGACTTTGCGTCCCTTAGAGCAAAAACTTCATCAGTGGGGGCCTAGGGGCAAGAATAAATTATCATAAAGATTAACTAGGGATAATAGTAGTTAACATATGTGCATATATATTGTGTATTATACCATGTATATATCGGGATATATATATGTATGGTAGACTGTATGTAAAACCCAAAACAGAGACCAGCACATAGTAACCTTTATGTGTTTACTGTAATGATTATTATTATCTAACAAAAAATAAATTTTAAAAAGACCAGGGACTTGTATGCAAAGCTTAATAATAGTAATGAAAATGACATGGTTTATGTTTATCGGCGTTTACTATGTAGTAGATTTTGTGCTTTACCTTCATTCTTTCATTTGTAGTCAAGGTCCCTACGAAGTAACAGCTATTTTACCAAAGAGGAAACCAGCGTTTAGAGGGATTACGTGCCCAGGACAGGATAGCCAGCAGGTGGGGAAGTATAGTGGTCTGCCTTCCCGGGCCGTGCTCTGGACCACTGCCTTAGTTTCCCTAGGTGAGATTTTAGGGGACGCAAGAGTCGGTCCTTAGATCACTTTATCGCATGGTGAGAAAGTTACTCCCTTTTTACTTCTCTTTCAATCCCTGTGATTACACCAGTGAGAAAGCCCCAGTTGGGTACTAACACGTTTTCAATTCCTCTCCAACACTTGTTCACCTCCCCTTTAACAGAACAGGCCTTAAGTCTATTGAAAGCCCTTAGCAGGTAGTTGAATCTGAAGAGGATTTAATCATATTGTTTACTTTCATGGTATTTGTTTCTATCCATACAAATTTTCCAATGACTATGGTAAAATAAAGTATTATTTATTTAGGTCAAAAATGAGTTAATTTAAATATTAAGTAAATACTAATACGAGCAAGTGCACAGATTTGGTGGAATTGTGATGGTGGTGGGTGTATGAACCAAAGAAGCTTCTCTACTCTGTGCTGTGTGGGCTCTGTGACCGGAGCAAGTTTCCCAAACCCTCTCTGCCTCAGTTTCCTCACATGTACAGGGGGGTGGTGATGATGCCACCTGGGAGGAGTGAATGTACTGATGTGTGTAGAGCGCCTACAAGGGGCCTGGTACACGCTGAGCGCCCGTTGAGGGTTTGCTGGTGGTGTGTTTATCTGGCAGGTCTCCTACCTCCTCTGAGAAGGCTGCCTCTGATTCCTGCTGACTCACTTGTGTTCCTCTCTCTAGGTCCACGGCACCCTGGCCACTTCCTCCTGGAGCCTCCTCGGGGCCTAGGCCTTGGCGGTCCTTATTGCCCCAAGGACTGTGTTGTACCCCCAACACTGGAACTGGCCTCCTCAGGGGCCACCCTGCCTGGGCTAGCCACAGGCTTGTCCCAGCAACCACACGCTTCCAGAGCCGCTCCCACACACCTCGCCCAGTTTGAGTGCTTTACGTAAACCAATACACCAATATCACAACAGCCCTCTGAGGTGGGTAAGAGTCAGCGAAGAATGAATGAGAGAGCGAGTGAGCGAGTGAGGGAAGGAGCCTTCACGAGGCCCTCACAACCTCCCCATGGGGGGAGCACAGTAGGAACTGTTTTCTCCAGACTCTCTGGGATCAAGCCCGGTTCTGCCCCTCACAAGCTATGTCCTAAGCTGAGTTATGTATAACCTCTGGGTGTAAAATGAGGATAATAACAGTGTCTACTCCCCAAGCGTTATTGTAAGGATTAAATGGATTAATATATGTAAAGTGAATAAAACTATGCCTGGGACACATTAAGTGCTACGTAAATGTCCGTAATAATGATAAAAATAACTCTCCATTTTCTACATGAAGAATCTGAAATTAAAAATCTGAGATTCAGAGAAGACAAACAACCTACCCAAAGAGACATCTTTTTTTCAGCTTTCTTGAGCTGTAAGTGACATATAACATGGGTAACGTTAAGGATCACAAGGTGTTGATTTGATACTCTTCTATATGGCAACGTGATCACCACCATAGCGTTAGCTAACACCTCCATCACATCACAGAATCACCACTTCTTTTTTGTGGCGAGAACCCTCAAGATCTTCTCTCTTAGCAATTTTCAACTATGTAACACGGTATTATTAACTATAGTCACCATGCTGAACATTAGATCCTCAGAACTTATTGATCTTCTAACTGGAAGTTTGTTAGAAGTTCATCTTCTAACTGGAAGTTGATCCCTTTGACCAACATCTCCCCATTTCCCCAGCCCCCAGCCCCTGGCAACCACCACTCTACTCTCTGTTTCTGTGAGTTTCACTTTTTTAGATTCCACATGTGAGATCATCCAGTATTTGTCTTTCTCTATCTGAATTATTTCACTGAGCGTAATGCCCTCAAGTTTCACCCATGTTATCCCACCTGGTAGGATTTCCTTCTTTCTCATGGCTGAATAGTATTCCATTGGATAGATATACCAAATCTTCTTTATCCATTCATCCATCGACAGGCACTTACATTGTGTCCATATCTTGGCTACTGTGAATGATGCTGCAGTGAACATGGGAGTCCCCATACCTCTTCAAGATCCTGTTTTCATTTCCTTTTGATAGATACCCAGAAACGAGATTGCTGGATCATATGGTATTTCTATTTTTAATTTTTTGAGGAACCTACATACTATTTTCCATAGTGGCTGTCCTGGTTTACATTCCCACCAGCAGTGTACAGTGTTTCTCTTTTCTCCACATCCCTGCCAACACTTATCTCTTCTTGCCTTTTTGGTGATAGCCATTCTAACAGGTGTGAGGTGACATCTCGCTGTGGTTTTGATTTGCGTTTCTCTGATTATTGGTGACATCAAGCATGTTTTCATATACCTTTTGGCCATTTGTGTGTCTTCTTTGGAAAAATGTCTATTCACATTCTCTGCCTAGTTTTTAATTAGATTGTTTGTTTAGTTGCTGTTGAGTTCTTTATATATTTTGAATATTAATTCCTTATTAGATATGATTTGCAAATATCTTCTCCCATTCTGATGGTTGCATTTTCATTTTGTTCATGGTTCCCTTTGCTGTGCAGAAGCTTTTTAGTTTGATATAGTCTCACTTATTAATTTTGCTTTTCTTGCTTCTGCTTTTGGTGTCCTATGCAAAAAATCATTGCCAAGACCAAAGTCAATTTCCCTGTTTTCCTCTAGGACTTTTACAATTTCTGATCTTATGTTTGAGTCTTTAACCAATTTGGAGTTGATTTTTGTTTGCGATGTAAGATAGGGGTCCAATTTCACCCTTCTCCATGTGGTTATGCAATTTTCCCAACACCGTATATTGAAGACGCTATCCTTTCCACTACTTAGTATTCTTGACTCCCTTGTCAAATATTAGTTGACTGTATATGCGAGAGTTTATTTCTGGGCTCACAATTCTGTTTCAGTATTCCTAAATTTGCTAAGACTTCTTCTGTGACCTTTTGTATAATCTAGACTGGAGAGTGTTCCATGTGCTCTTGAGAAGAATGTGTATTCTGCTGCTGTTGGATGAGATGTTCTAGATATGTCTGTTAGGTCCATTTGGTCTAAAGTTTGGTTCAAGTCCAACATTTCCTTGCTGTTTTTCTGTTTAGATGATCTATCCATTGTTGAAAGTAGGGTATTGAATTCCCTTACTAGATTGGATTGTATTGTCTATTTCTCTCTGCAGGTCTGTTAATATCTGCTTTATATATTTCATTGCTCCAATGTTTGGCACATATATATTTATGATTGTTATATCTTCTTGATGAATTGGCCCCTTTATTATTATATAATGAGCTTTTTGTCTCTTGTCACCATTTCTGGCTTAAAGTCTATTTTGTCTCATGTAAGTATAGCTACCTCCTCTCTCTTTTGGTTTCCACTGGCGTGGGATACCTTGTTCCATCCCTTCTCTTTGAGCCTGTGTGTGTCCTTATAGCTGAAATGAGTCTTTTGTAGGTAGCATATATTTTGGCCTAGTTTTTTTAATCCAGCCAGCCACTGTATGTCTTTTGATTGGAGAATTCAATCCATGTACATTTTGAGTAATTTTGATAGGTAAGGACTTACTATTGCCATTTTATTAATTGTTTTCTAGATGTTTTGTAGTTCCCTTGTTCCTTTCTTCTCTCTCACTGCCTTCCTTTGTGAACTGATGATTTTCTGTAGTGGTATATTTTGATTCCCTTCTCTTTATCTTTTGTTAATCTGTTTTTGCTTTGTGGTTACCATGAGGCATGCACAAAACATCATATGTACATACATAATATATATGTATAAAACAGTCCATTTTATGCTTGTAACAATTTAACATTTAACTTCAATCACATAGAAAACACTACCCTTTTACTTATCCCTTTTACGTTTTTGATGTCATAATTTACATCTTTTTATATTGTGTATACATTAACAAATTATTGTACCTATGGCTGTTTTTAATACTTATGTTCTTTAACCTTTATGCTAGTGTTAAATAATAAACATACCACCATATTACAGTTTAGAGTATTCTGAATCTGACTATATGCTTGCCTTATCAGTGTAGTGTATATTTTCATACGTTTTCATATTACTAATTAGCATCCTTGTATTTCAGCTCAAAGAACTCCTTTCAGAATGTCTTGTGAAGCATGTCTAGTGGTGAGGAATTCCCTCAGTTTATGTTTGTTTGCGAAAGTCTTTATCTCACCTTCATTTCTGAAAGATAACTTTCCTAAGTAAAGTATCCTTTATTGACAGTTTCCTTCTTTCAGCCCCTGGACTATATCACCCCACTCTCTCCTGGCCTTCAGGGTCTCTGCTGAGAAATTGGCTGATAAGTTTATGGGGGTTTCCTTGTATGAGGAAGTTTTATTCTCTTACTACTTTTAAAATTCTTTGTCTTTGATTTTGGAGAGTTTTATTATTATGTGTCTTGAAGAAGATTGTTTTGGATTGCTTTTGGGGTAATTTATTAGCTTGAGGAACTTGGATGTCCAAGTCACTCCCCAGGTTTGGGAGGTTCTCAGCCACTATCTCTTTAAATAAGCTTTCTACCCTTTTTTCCCCGCCTTCTTCTTCTGGGACTCCAAAGATGCGTACATTGTTTCTCTTACTGGTGCCCCATAGTCAAGTAGGCTTTCTTCATTCCTTCTGTCTTTTTAACTTTTTGCTCCTCTGATTGGATAATTTCAATTGATTTGTATTCTAGCTCACTGATTCTTTCTTCTGGTTGGTCTAGTCTGTTACTCAAGCTCTCTATCCAGTTCGTCAGTTCAGCTCTTTTATTCTTCAGCTCCAAAATTTTTGTTTGGTTCCTTTTTATGTTTTTTATATCTTTGTTGAGCTTCTCATTTTATTCTCATATTGTTTTCCTGATATCATTAGATGGTTTATCTTTGTTCTCTTGTAGCTCTCTGGGCATCTGTAGAATAATTCTTTTGAGTTCTTTGTTGAGCCATTCCTGGACCATTTCTTGGGGCCAGATACAGGAGGCTTGCTCTATTCCTTTGCTGACATCACTTTTCCCTGATTCTTGGTAGTCCCTGTTGCCTTGCATAGGTGTCTGCATTTGAAGAAGTGGTCACCTCTTCCAGACTTTATGGACTGATGTGAGTAAAGGGATACTTTTATCTGTGGGTGGGGGCACACTGGATCATGATGTTACCCTGGGTCTCCTGGTGCAGGGCACCAATGTGGGGCATGTGGCAGCACCAGCTCTGGGCGATACGTGTTGCCTCTTTAGCTTAGGAGTCCAAAACCACTGACAACTCTGTGATCCTTGGTGAGAACTGTGGAGGGCCACAATGCCTACAAGGGCTGTTGGGGTCCTCAGTGGTACCTCCAGGTCCAGCACTAGGCACCATGGCAGGCAGCAGTGGTGCCCAGAGCCAGTGGTATCACACACTGGTGTGTGGCAGCCAGCTGCAGGTGCCTATATAGTGGCAAGGGACAGTTGCAGACACACATGCAATGGGGGGACCAAGGCAGGCAGCAAGGTCCAGGGCCAACTATGGGCTCGTCGGCAGCTGTTGGGGCCCTGGCTGTTGGCATGCTCTCCTCTGGCTGCACAGGCTCCCCTGAGGCATGCACACTGCAGAGAAGCTGGTGATGGGCATCAGGCCAGCAGCCTCTAATGCACAGCTTGGGGAGCTAGCCCCATGCATGTGCATGGTGGTGGGGGTCAGCCATGGGGTCTAGGCTGGTATTTTGCACTCGTGCAGCCTCAGAGGCCCGAGCTGACTGCTGGTGCAGTTTCTGAGTTCCAGTGGGGGGCAGAGGGTGGTGTCAGCAAACGTGAATACCTGTGGGGCAAAAGCTGGTGAAATCTGCAGGAGGGCCATGGCATTTGTGCTGGCCACTTGTTTCTTCAGTGACCAAATCAGCTGGGGTCCTCTGAAGAGCAGGTCACACTGTGAGCCACCGGCACTCCTGCTGCGTGACTGACATTGGTAGCCCCTACTTTTTGTCCTTGTTCCTAGCCAACTCTGTATGTCTCCACTTCGCCAGTCTGAGTGTGGGGAAACGGAAGTGGGACCTTGGTGCAGTGCTCCCGAAAGCCTGGGGAAGTGGGTAGCTCCCCCCACTCTTCCCTTTCTGGCAAGGAGAACTCTTTCTAGCTTGGACATGCCCTCCTGGCACTGAGCAGTGCCAGCTTGGGGAATGGGTTGATGCAGGTAAAATGAAGCTCTCTTGATTCTCTTCTTGAGTGGTTCTTCTCAGGTTTTTCATTCCACTGTGTTGCTAAAGTTTCTTAAGTGAACTCCAGAGCTCTCACAGAGCTGTGTTGTTTGCAGATCGCTGCCTAGTTGCTGATCTTTGTAGGGGACGGAGACTGCAGTCTCCTGTGTTGCCATTTTGTTGACGTCACTCCCTTATCATTGATCTGTAAAAGAACCCATTTGTTCTGGGTTCCAGTCCAGTGGTGCAGCAGGGAGAAGGGTAACTCTGTGGCTGAATATCTGTCCACTCGTGGAAGGCGGAGGCTGGAATCCAGGAGCGGTCAGCACGTTGGAAGTTGGACCGAGTAGACCCATCTGGGTTCCACTTGGTGGTTGTTTTTTTAACTGAAGGGGCTGCTGGCTTTCATGCTTCAGCTTCTCTTTCCTTGACTGCTGTGTCTTGATGGGCTCTGGGGCAGACAAGCTGGTCTGCACACCAGCTCTACCCTCTGTAGCTGTGTGGCTTGGGGCAACGCTGAGCTTCAGATTCCTCAGATTTACAGATTCTGTAAAAGAGGGATAAAAATGAGATTGCTATGAGGATTAAAAGAAATAATGTACATGAAGTACTTAGTGTTTGGTACACAGCAAGAGCTTAATAAATGTTGTTTTTGTAAACCAAGGGGGGAAATAGCCATGGGCTTGGAAACATAAATGTTTGGTAAGATGCTCAGTCCCCAAGAACTCTGAAAAGCAGAGTGTACGTAAGAACAAGGCAGGAAGAGCCATGGCACAGAGATTTCCTTTCAACAAATGGATGGTGTGTTTAAATCAGAGGTCAGAGGTCACAGACTGGGACTCAGTGTCTCCCCCGCTCAGTTCTGCACAGAGCCCTGTGCGCGTGGCATCCTCAGTAATAGAAACCTCAGAATTGTTTGCTACCATTTACAGACCGTGAGTATTCCCACATACGTGCTGTTGTAGGCAAAATAACGGCCCCCTAAAGATGTCCCTGTCTTAGTCCCTGGATCCTGAGAAGATTTACCTTCCATGGCACAGGGACTTTGCAGATGTGATTAAGCATCTTGAGATGAGATTATCCAAGATCGTCCAGGTGGGCCCAATGTAGTCACGGAGTCCTTATCAGAAAGAAGCAGGAGACCAGAGAGGGAAGAAAATGTTACGTTGCTGACTTTAAAGATGGAGAAATGGGGCCTGGAGCCAAGGAGTGCAGGCAGCGTCTAAAAGCTGGAAACTCCAGGAAACAGATTTTCCCCTGGAGCCCCCAGGAGGAGCAGCCCTGCAGACCCATTTTAGACTTCGACTTACAGAATTGTCAAATAGTAAATCCATGCTGTTTTACGCCACTAAATTTGTGGTAATTTGTTACAGCAGCACTAGGAAACTAACACATGTGTGCATGCACACACACACACACACACACATTTGTCTTTTCTCTAAAAACTGGAAGATCTAACCACATTAGCCCTGGGTCCTCATGTAGAAAAAGGCTGGGGTAAGAACCAGCTTGCTGATCTGGGTTCTTCCCCATCATGCTCGCCTCGTTCAGTTACGTTACCTCCCTATCCGTTGAGGCCTCTGAGTGTCTATACAATTCCATAAACAAACGGGATCTGTTGCCAAAAGTAGTAGGATGCGAATGAGCAGCGGAATCTCCCAGTCCCAAGTCTGCGAGTTGTATTCTGAGATCCTTCTTGTTCCCTAAATTCTTGATGCTTCCATGTGGACAATGGGTGTGTGTGTATGGATCCAGGGAGGGAAGTGTGTTCCAAGGAGACTGTGCCAGGATTGTCCAAGGACGTCCTCGAAGTGTCTTTATACCACGGTAGTTCTGCAATGATCCTGGATAACACACAAAGCCAGTGAGAGGCCCGGGCCCTGCCTCGGGGGACGTGCCTCCTCAGCCACTTTCACCTCACTTTGTGCCTGAGCAGAAAGACCGTCAGCCCCCCAGCTGAAGGGCCCCACGTCTGCCTCCCGGTTCCACGCCATTGCCCTGGGGATGCCTGGCTTCCCATTTCAAGTTCCAGTCACTGTGACAGCTTCAGCCTCTCCCCTCAGCCCACATCCCTCGCTTGAGCAGCGAGACATGAAGACTGACAGCCACTTGAGAACTGCACAGACTGTCCCAATTTAAGCCATTTAAAATGCACTTCTGTTCCATAAAATCTGTTCCCACCGTTCTGTGCCCCTACCTTTTTGAAAGATGGTAACCCCAGGGAGGAGAAGAAATTAGCCAGGGAGGGGAAGTTCGGATGTGCTAGTATTTTAATTGCTCGTTCCTTTCGCCCATTAGTCACATTCATTAAGTATGATGAATTTGCAGGCTTTGTTGAAAACCGTACCAGTTTCTCCGTCAGCCGCACATCCATTTCTTGCAGAGCCAGCCGCAGCAGTGGCCCCCAAAACTCCCCCTTTGTACAGCCCGATTGCATTACAGGGCCCCTGAAAAGTGCATCACGTTACCTGAACTCGTGTGTATAGAATAGCTACCCTGGCTCCTGGGTCCGGCTGCCAGGGTTCGGTCCCAACTCCTCTACCTGCTGTGTGAGTCACTTGGGCAAGTTACTGAACCTCTCTGAGCCTCAGTTTCCCATCGGAGAATGGAGATAAAAATACTGATCTCAGAAGTTTGTTGTCAAAATGAAATAAGGCTTGAGAATTGCTCAATAAGTTAATAAGTAATTAAGGGCCCTTGGAGTATCATTCATTCATTCATTCATTCAAAAGATTTTTACCCAGTGACTTCTACGTGCCGGGCGATACTGTACGCCCACTGCTGCCATTACAGCACTGGACAAATAAATGTGTTTGGCCTTGGAGAACTGACACTCTAGTAGAGGAAGGTAGACAAAAAGCAAACATATTGAATGTGCCAGATGGAGATGTGTTCTATGAGAAGAGAAAGCAAGAGCAGGGAAAGGGCGCTCTGAGATGCTGGGAGAGGGTTGAAGGGGTCTCAACCACACTGAGGGGGACCCTCCTCAGGAAAAACGTGCCTCATGGACCCATCGAGTGAGGGTGGGAACCTGCGAGGTGCCGGGCCCGGGCTGGAGGGGCTCGTGGTTTGCAGGGGGAGAGAGCCCCACTGTGTGCCCAGGTGTGTGGCACGCAATGAGAAGATGCCAACAGATGTATAGACCAGGAGCGAGTGCTGAGGAGCAGAGGCTGCACGGCACAGCATGGTGAAGCAGGAGGGCTCAGAGCACGCTGCCCTGAGGAGGGGCCGGGGAGCCTGCCGTGGGGACGCGGGGGAGGCCAGCAGGCAGAAGAGCAGTGTGGCAAGTGCTGCCTCGGTGCTGCCTGCATCCCCTCCCCAGACTCCCAGTGCCAGCCCCTGAATTCCTCTGCTGGAGGCTCTCTCGCCCACACGGCAGGCCAGATGCGGGGGAATGAGCAGCCCACTCCCCACGGCGGCCCTCCTCGGCTGCCTTCCTCTGGGTCGGCTCCTCCAGGTGTGTGTTGTGCACTGTCCCCAGCGTTCCCCGTGGGATTCAGCAACAGGTGCCCATGGTAACTGGCTTGATGACACTTCGCCTACTGGCTGCTTCCCTTTCCTGCCGCACTTCTTCTCTCCTCTGCTGGTGTTCTCTCCGCCTCCCAGATAAACAACATGTGTCTAGTTGCCTCAGGGTCTGCTTCTGGGGGAGGGGGACAGGCAGAGAGCACCTCAGGTGCCCAGGGGCCTGAAGGCAATGGCGGGAGGGGAGTGCTTTCCAGTGGGCAGAAGAGAACCTATGTGGGAGAGGGATATGGAGATTGGGCCCTTATTTGTGTTCTGTTGTGGAACAAATACCTCAAACTCAGCCACTGAGAACAAGGCCCATTTATCGTCTCACGGTTTCTGTGGGCAGGGGTCCAGCTCAGTTGGGTCCTCTGCTCAGGGTCTCACCAGCTGCAATCAAGATGTCGGCCGGGGCTGTGATCTCACCTGAGGCCCGGAGTCCTCTTCCAGGGCCCCAGGCTGCTGGCAGAGCCTAGTTCCTTGCGGTCATAGGACTGAGCCCTCAGCAACTAGAGGGCACCGCAGTTCACTGCCGCGCGGCCCTCGCCACAACAGAGCTGTTCCTTCAAGCCCAGGAGAAGAATCTCTCCGACTTCTTCTATCTCCAACCTCTGGACCCTCTTTGACAAGGGCTGAACTGATCAAGTCAGGCCCAGCCACACTCAGGGGAAGGGACAGACAGGGCGTTTACACCAGGGGTGGGAATCTTGGGGGCCATCTTAAAATTCTGCCTACCACCGCACCCCATTGTGAAGAGGCTTGCACACTACGCTGAGAAGCTTGGGCCTTCTTTCTCCAGGAATGGGAACCATGAGACCAGCGAGCGGCGAAACAGCTGGGGACAGTGCCATCCCATTGCTCGTCTGCCTGCTTTGACTCCGGCAGACACAGCGTGCAAGGCAAGCAAACCTTTTTCCACATGGGAGCACTTGGCACGTGGTCTACTTTGTCTTCTAAACAACCATAATTTCTGGGTCATGTGAGGGCTTCCTCCTCGCGTCCCGCAGAGTGGGGAGGACCCTGAGAGGCAGGTCCAGGATGAGCTGTTCTGACAGAGCATTGCACACCTTCTGGAGGGAGGCGGGTATTCAGAGAAGTGGGGAGTGAGTGGGGGGGTGCAGCCTGCAGAGGGCAAAGAGTGGGTTGAGGTAGGGTGTCTCCTCCTCTCAGCTCCCCCCTCCCCTCCCCAGCAGTATCACAGCTCTGTAGCTTCAGTCATCCTGTTCCCAAGCAGGAGGTTCTGCCCCACTCAGCTTGGACTCCGCTCGGAACCTCTGTGAAGCTTTGCCCGTTACTCAGGGGAAGATGCGATCCAGGCTCTGCTGCCTGGACCCCACGTTTGCAGGGAGAGACTCAGCAGAGGCACCCTGGGGAGGACTGGCCTCCCGGTCCCCAGGACATCCCTGGCATCCCTGGGGGCTGGAGTGTGAGCCAGAGAAGTGAGGAGGAGGCGCAGGCCCACTGGGGCCCCTGCAGGACCTGTGGACCCAATTACAGGTCATTATTTCCCCTTCATAATGTTGCTCAGAAAACATTAAGGGAAGTTAAATCAAACCACTAGCTGTCCAGTGTTGCCACTGGAATAATAAATTCATAGGTTAAATAAGAACTTTTATTTGTACTTATTTCAAAATCAGTGGAGGCAAGGAAGCAGATCATGACGTGCTTGGTACTTCATTTGTATTCCGAGGCAATCCTGGAGACAGCACCCAATCGTAGGTCCAAAGGCCCTTTCACCCCTGAATCTTGAGAGCGCTTTTCCAAGCACACCAGGAATAAATTATGTCGCAAAACCTCCGTGAAAAAGATTAAAGTTAAAACATAATTTTGAAGAACCACTTGAGTTCATCCATTTACCTGCTCTGTAAGTACAGTCGCCCATTTTTCTTACAATTCTTTTCACACAAGAAGGAACTTTGTGTAGCATGTAGAACCACAACACAGAATGAAATGGCAAACCGTCAGCATCTTAAGAAAAGCCCAAGCTGAATTCACCCCGCCTTCTGCATCTAGGTGATGATAATTAAACCAGACCTCCCGTAATGAGGTGTGCTGATTAATAAATTATTTGATTACCAAGTATACGTGCAATCAATACAATTGCCTAAAAGCTCTGAATTAGAAATTGTGCAATAAAGTGTAACTGAAAGGTATTAAGAGTTGGTAGTTTTAATTATAAGGAATGATTAATTGATCATTCAGATAATATTGATCTACAACTTATTTAATTCTTTGCAATTTGATTTGTCAAGTCCAAATAATTGATGATTTGTCGTGTTAATGGTGGAGCTGGAAGGGATGGGAATGATGAAAGATGAAAGGCCTCGGCTGTCCTCTCGCCCCGCCAGGCCTGTGACGGTGCTCGCCTGGAGCGCCCTCTGTCGCCCGCTCGTCCCTCTCTGGGTCTAGGTCCAGCCCTGGCTCCCAGCCCCAGGAAGCCTTGGTGGACCCAGGCGGCCCCAGGGGAATGTCCAGCTCTGCTCTCATCTCGTGTCTCCTTGCCTCAGTTCTCCCACAGCAAAATGGGGGATAGAAGAGTGTGTCTCCCACGGGAGAGAGGGGCGAACCCTGCTCGCTCGGCACAGCCTCCGCTGGTGCTGACCTGAGCGCGTGCTGACTGGCCTTTCCCCACTGCTGTTAGCACCGGCTCCCTCCTCTGAACTCCTGTGGGATGTACGGTTGACGCCTCATTAGCTTCCAAGATACACCCTGCACTCTTTTCTGTCATGTCACCAAAGAAACTCCTTATGGTGGGAACAGGGTCTGCACTTTTTTGTGCCCCCCTCCCCAGAAGTATTGCTCTGTCCACAGTTGTGGAAAAATGACCGAATTCCTTCTATTCAGTCTGTAACGGCCCTGTATGCACACAGACGGAGCCCAAGAACCTGGTGCTGGTTGAGGGCAGTAAGGAAATGCTTATGTGGCCTCTTGCGCTCCAGAGAGAGCAGTGTGGCCAGTGACTACACTGATCGGAGACAGCACCTGACGCCTGGGTTCGGATGGGGCCTGGAGGTGCCCCAGCGTAGGGACCACAGGGAAGGAGAGGCGGGCAGGAGAGACAGGTGGGTGCGTGAGGGGAGAAAGTAGGCACTGAGAGCAGCCGCTGATCTGGGGGAGTAAACACGCCTGGTGCCCATGTACCCAGCAGATGCCTCTGCAGAGGGAGACGCTGGGCCCCTGGGCTCCTGCAGCCAGCGGCTGCTCCTGGCTGGCCCTCTCAGTAGACCTCTTCCAGGGAGCAGGATGTGAACATCTGAAGGTTCTAGAGGTGAGGTCTTACCTTCCCTCTCTCCACCTCTTTTCCCTGTAACTTCATCTCATGGTGAGGCCAAATACCCTGCCAGATACTAACCTCTTCCCAGCACTTTGGTGGAAAGAAAACCCAGATCCTAAGAGAACTGGTCTGACTCGCTGGTGACAGCAGAAGACAGGGCAGCAAGAGCTCTGGGCTTCGGTCAAGGTAGACAGAGCTGGAGACAGCAGATCTCGCCTTGGAGCTCTGCCCACCTGAGGGGTGAGGGCAGCTCTCTTGCTCTCCTGGGAGGCCTGCTTGCAGACCTTGATATCTTCCATGCGTGGGGCTCTGCAATCTGCACTCACAGCCCAAACCTTTTGACCCACCCACTCCAGTTGTAGGAATGTGTCCTGTTGTCGGAAATGAACCATCAGACAAGTGTATGAAGATGAATGTGCAAAGATGTTCATTGCAGGATTGTTTATAACAGTGAAAAATTCTCCCCAGACTTAATGCAGAATTGGTTAGATTCGGGTGTAATCATAAAATGCCTTTGCCATCACCAAAAGTTACATTGTAAATCCAAGCTTAATAACAGGATAAATGATACTCAATATGTTAAATGAAAAAAGCAGCTTTTAAATCAGGATGCACAAGATCAGATTTTTGTTAAAAGTGTTTGTGTGTGTGAGTGTCTATTTTTGCAAACAAAAAAGGTCTAGCAAGATGCACATCAAACGTTATCATCATCTTTGGATAGTGGAATTATTTTTATAATATATTCAAAATATATATCATATATTTTTACAGTATATTTCACATGTTTTTCACTTTCTTTTTATATTTTTCTATATTATCTGACTTTTTTAGATTGATTATTTTTACAATTAAAATATAAATCAATCAATCTACCTCCATTTGGGCAGTGGAAAAAGCAAACCTCACCTGCTTCTCTACAGACTGCATGAGGAAGACAGGCCAGGAAGAACCCCGTGGATAAAGGCCTGGGGTGGAGAGACGGAAGCCCAGCTTGGCCACCCGCCCTTCCAGGCCCTGCCCACTGCTCTGACTCCTGTCTGAGGCTCCCCCTCCTGCCGTTGGTGCCCCAGCTTTCCCGGGCACCTTGCTGTCCTCCGACATGCCAAACTCACCCCAGCCTCAGGGCTTTGCCCCAGCTGTCCCTCTGCCTGGTACATTCCACTCTCCAGTCTTCACATGGCTCGGCCCTTTCTGTCATGTTGTTGTCCTCAGGTTACATGCCATCACCCCTTGAAGCCTTCCCTTAACACCCAGTTTAAACAGGTCTTCTCCCCCACACGCCCGCCACTCTCGGTCACTCCATCCTTTCTGTTTCCTTGTATTCATCGCCGTCTGAAAAGACGATGCTCACTTCTTCGCCTATCCATTTGTAGTCCATTTTGTTCACTGCTGTGGGCAGCTAACAGTGTCTGCTGCAGCCAGATCAGGACCTTTAAAGAACTGAAACATAGATTCCCATGAAATCCCAGATAAAAACAATGTTGTGTTTTCATAGAAGGAACTCCAGCGGTTCCTGAGTTTTCCCGTATCTTCTCTGCTCACTGTGTCCCCACAAAACACAGCTCATCGCACTGTGTGTTCAATGAACACACACTGAGTGAATGAAGAGGCAAATGAGTGCGTGTGTCCTGAGCCTCAGGAAGGAAAGGGGAGGCAGAAGAGGGCCACCCCAGCGAGGAAGGGGCCAGGCTACGGGACAGGTACAAACAGCAGCGCCCGTGAGGCAGCATGAAGAAACTCCCAGCCCCCAGCTGGGCTGGAAATTTCCCCCACATGGGCGCCTGGAACAGCAGGGTCAGAGAGCAACCATCCCTGGCAGTGGCCCGGCCCACCCAGACACTGAAAGCCAACTTCTAAACCCCCGAGAAGTTTAAACTGGTTAACTTATTAAGTAAAGCTACTTTTAAACATGGAGGAGAAAAGTAATCCTTTCCCAATTGATACCTTAACACTGACTTAGAGCACAGTGGAGTTAAGTTTTATGTGACTGAGTTGTAAATTGTTGAAAATAAGAGTTTCAAATGGGAATGTTGACATAATCATCTTATCTACGGCAGCATGAATAACCAACCACAACCATTATTATTTCTCCTTCTCTTAATGTTTGCTTCTTTGAAAGTTCAACTTGCTCAGAGTGCTCATCTTTTAACGTGAGTTAAGAGGTAATTTGCATGAACACAAATAACGCAGTGTCAATTCAGTGGCATTATGAATTAATTAGCTCCAACCCACCATAATGAGTTGGGAAAACACAACTGCACTTTCCATCTCTTTTATTTATGGCTCATTCTTGCTACGTTACACCTTTTCAGAGATTAAGTGCTGAACACGCTTGCTTCTTAAAAAAGGTTAATTATCCAAGACAGGTTTATGGTACTTTATCTAAAGGCCCCGCATTCGACTGCTTTTGCATCCTGGATTTATTGTTGACAAACAGGGGAAAGCGATCAGGCCGACTTCCTTCCTTCCAGACTCCGGCAGACACCCTTCTCCTTTGTTTCCGGTTAGTACTGGCTGGCCTTCCGTCAGCAGGTCTTGGTTTCTGAATCTGGCAAAGCAACGTTTAGAGCTTGGCACACCCAACTCTCACAGCCTTGACTGCGACGGAGCGTGGAATGACCAAGGTGAGCGAGGAAGCCGAAATCCAGCCCAAACCCTGCCACTTCTGGAGTACAGCATGGGTTCTGGGTTTCTTTGGCCCAGAAAGGGTTGAAAAATGGAATTCTTGGCTAATATTTAAAAATTTGTAGGTTTCATGCACACACACAAAATCAGATACTGCTCTATCTTGAGGAACCAGAAAGCCAAGCCCAGTCAGCCACGTTCCTAGGTGGCAACAACCAGGAGCAGTGTGGAGGCTCCTCCTTAGACAGCGCCCGAGCTCGAGGGTTTCCCCATGGTCCCCTGTGGAGGTTGAGTGCTGGGTGTCATTTATCTCCTTATACTGGGCCCATTTGAAACATCTGTGTTGCCTCTCCCGCTCCTGCGACTGGAAGGGACATTTTGTGAGAGGGCAGGGCTGCACCTGCACCTCCATGGGACCAGGGAGTGAATCCAAGCGCTGTAAGGCCCAGGGAGCAGGCCTCCAGCACGCAATCCAGTCACCCACAGACCGCACGAGGTAAACGATGACAAAGGAGAGCATCTCAGAGCATGGCAGAAGCTCCTGGAAAATAAACAGTGAAATGAGACGGAGGCGGCCTGGTGGTGGGAGTGAGCTCTGCTCACACTGGGTGATCAGCAAGGGTTTCTCTGTGAGGATGGCACGTGAGCAGGGACCAGAAGAGGTGGCGCAGGAAGAGCTGGCGCAGGTGTTCGAGGTATGTTCAAAGGCCTTGACATAGAAATAAAGTTGGCATATTATGGGCTCTGCAAGAAGGCCAGGGTCATGGGCTTCAGCAGTTAGCAAAAGAGGAGAACACAGACGTGCGCAGGGGCTGATGAGGCAGGGGCTGATCACTACTTCCAACCCCTACAGGTCAAGCGTGGCCCCACAGGCACTGACTTCTTGGGACATCTGGGTTTAATATGCGTAACTGTCAAATAAATTCCTGGGTGCACAACACCTCAAGATCAGAGAAATCCTGGGGCAGGAACAGAGGCAGAGCTGGGTCAGGCGATGTCACATTGCATCCATGCAATGCTGGTCAGAGCCAGGATGAAACTCTGTTCCACGTCAATGGCTGGAACAAGAGGTGGGACTGAGAGGATGCGGAACAGCGCCAAAGAAGCCCAATAGAGTAACAGTATGATGGAGATCTCCACATCTTCCCCAAACCAAACCCACCAACCTCCTTCCATCTGCGCTCACACTCTGCCTTCTCTTGTTAACACAGCTGGGCACCCTGTGCAGTCGAGGGTCCCATTCCCTCTGGTGTCCTCTTCCCTGTGTCATCTTTCAGCCACACTACCCCCATGCAAACATGCCCTGACATGTCTTTTTAAAAACCTCCCTGAGGACAAGCTAGAAGAAATGTACAAATTCCTAGAAACATACAACCTACCAAGTCTGAATCATGAAGAAACTCTGAACAGACTAATAATGAGTAGAGAGATTGAATCGGTAATCAAAATTCTAAAACCTCCCAACAGAAAGCCCAGGACAAGATGGTTTTACTGAGAATTCCACCAAACATTTAAAGAATAATTAATGACAATTCCTATCAAATTCTTCCAAAAAATTGAAGAGGAAGTAACATTCCCAAACTCATTTTATGAAGCCAACGTTAGCCTGATAATGAAGCCAGATAAGAATGCTACAAGAAAACTACCAACCAATACCCCTGATGAATATAGATGCAAAAATTTAAAGACAAGCAATCTTGGAAGAACACAAGTGCTGACAGCTAAATAACATATACATGAGGGAGACCCAGGCAGCCTGGCTAAAAAACCACCAGAGATAAAAGAGAAACGTGCTCATGCAAGAAAGAGCTACCCAGGAGACAGTCTGTGGGTGCGATGTTTTTTAAACTCAGGCACACCCCGGCCATGACAGCTCAGGCAGTGAGCAGAAGAAAGATGAAGCCTCACGGGTTTGAAGTGTCAGAGGTCAAAACTCAAGGCAAGAAAACTTTACAAACTGCAGGGAGGGGGAACCTCTCAAGCAAGGAAACCACAGCATTAGCCCTCTCTGTGTGAGTCGTTGGCTGCCCACCCATCACACAGGCACAACGGAGACCATATTAAAAGGCAGCATCAAGGAGCAAGACAGAGAGCAGAGGCACCAGCGGCTGCACACTGCAGAGGAGTCGAAGTCTGCAGCTTGAGTCCACGCAAATTAACACCCACCACACACGAAAACAAAACCCTCAAACAAGCACAACAGGACCCAGACTTCCTAAAGCATATCCATGAGGCCTACTTTTCATCTAAAAGTTACTAGACATAGAAAGAATCAGGAGGGCCCGGCCCCGTGGCTGAGTGGTTGAGCTCACGTGCCCTGCTTTGGCGGCCCAGGGTTTCACTGGTTCGGGTCCTGGGCGCGGACATGGCACTGCTCATCAGGTCACACTGAGGCGGCATCCCACATGCCACAACTAGAAGGACCCACAATGAAAAATATACAACTATGTACCGGGAGGATTTGGAGAGAAGAAGGAAAAATAAAATCTTAAAAAAAAAAAAAAGAAAGAATGGGGGAAAAAAAGCAGCCAATAGAAACTGATTCTGTGAGGAGATGGATAATTAACTTGACTGTCGTGATCATTTCAGTATGTAGATCAAACGCCATGCTGCACACCTTAGAGCTATGCAATTTTTACTTCAAAACAGAAAAAAGAAAGTGACTTTGTGTGAACTCAGAGGTTTGACTCAGCAAAGATGTCAAAGTAGCTACACATGCAAATAATTAAAGAAAAACTACATTCAAAAGATTAAAGAAAAATATGGTACAAGTGAACAAACAGAAAATGAATCTTAATGGAGAAATGAAAACAATAAAAACAGAAATTCCAGAACTAAAAAATATAATAACTAAAATTAAAAAGACACCACATAGGCTGAATAGCATATTTTAAATGAGAGAAAGTAACCAGTAAACTTGAAGACGGAGCAATAGAAATTACTCAAGTCATAGGTATATGGAGAAACAAGATCAAAAGAAAATGAAAAGAACCTCAGAGATGTGTGAGACAACAGTAGTTGTGGTCCAAAATACATGGTATTTGAATCCTAGAATTAGAAGATTAAAATAAAGGAAAAGAGAAAATATTCAGAGAAATAATAGCCCCAAAAGTCTCAATTTTGGTTGAAAACATTAACCTACAGATCCCAAAACTCCCCCAAGTATGAAAGAACTAAAGAAAACTCTCCTGGACGTAGCATATTCAAAGTTGTGAAAGCCAAAGAGAGAACATCTTGAAGGCAGCCAGCAAAAATGAGGGGGAATACTAAAGGGAAAACCACTGAGGAGAGTGACTGATTTCTTATCAAAAACAAGGGAAAACAAAAGAAACAGGAACGACATAATCAAAGTACTGAAGGGGGAAAAGAGCTGCCAATCGAGAATATTAGGTGCATAGACAAGATCCTTCAAAAATGGAGGTAAAACAAAGACATTCGGGGGGAAACTGATCATTTGTCACTCGCAGACCTGCACCACAAGAAACACTAAAGGAAGTTCCTTACGCTGAAGAAATAAAGAGCTGTGGAAACAGCAGGTATGTAAGTAAACTAAAAAGACCATATTTAAAATTTTCCTTTTGAAAAAATATTGACTTCTTTTTAAAAATGTATTATACTTTAATAACAAAATATTTTAAAAGTTTTAATACTACAGGAATGGTTTTATACTACATAGCGTATATCTATGAAAAATAGCACTAAAAAGAGGATGGCAAAATGAAACACACTGTTTCAAGGCTCCTCTATGTTGTCTAAAGTAACTCAATATTAACCACAAATAGAATAGGTTAAGTTGAAGGTGGGTATTGTAGCCCCTAAAACCACTAAAAACATAATGCAAAGATATATAGATAGAAAGCCAACAGGAGAATTTAGAGGGAATACTAAAATATTTTATTAACACAAAACTAGGCAAAAAAGTAGGAACAGAGAAACAACAACAACAAACAGATGAGGCAAAAAGAAAGCAAGCAGAAGCATGGTAGATCTCAACAGAACTGTGTCAATAATTACATTGAATGTGGAAAGAACATGCACTGCAATCAAAGGCAGAGGTTTTTAAGACTGGATAAAAAAGCAAGAACCAAGTGCATGCTGCCTAAAACAGACACACATTAAATTCAAATACAAGAATGGATCGAAAGTAAAAAAAGATGAAAACAGTCAGGAGCAACATCAGCATCATGGTGAAGTGAGTTGTTTCCTCTGGATTCTCCTCTAGATTACAACCAATAGGACACCCATTGACCAAGGAAGGACTCCCTGCTCAGCACAGTAAGATGGCTGAGGGACGCACACATCCGTGCATCTGAAGGCGGGTGGCCTGGACCTCGAGGAGGCAGTGGAACTAGGGGAGCAGTTCCCTCCCCCTCCCTCAGTGACGATCCAAAACACGGATACCACCAGCACTGACTGAGGTTTCAAAAAGCACACCAGCATGGGAGCACAGAGGCTGCAGGAGCAGCAGTGGCACTCGTGGCCCATGCCTGGCCCCTCTGCAGCAGCAGGGGGTAGCAGCCACTACCTGACACTTCAGGAAACACAGGAGTGCTGGCAACCCAGTGCTCTCCTGCTCCCCTGGCAGTGGCAACACCGAAGCTGGCCCTCCCAGTAGTGAGGGCTGCATCCAAAACGGAAATACCCCTGGAAGTGGCAGTGGTGTCCTAACCTGAGGTTTCAAAAAATGCACTGGCTCCAGAGACCAGAGGCTACAGGAGCAGCAGCAGCGATCACAGCTCAGCCCCTATCCCGCTCTACCAGTGGCAGTGGCACCTGCAACCTGAGGCTTCAGGAGCCACAGCAATACCCATGACCCAGCCTCCAGTGGCGGCACCCCCGACACCAACCCTATCAACAGCAAGGCCTGCATACAAGACACCGGGCCCCTGGCAGCAGCAGCAACACCCATGAACCCAGCAACCCTGTCAGCAGTGTCACCAGGACACCCAGACAGCCCAGGAGCAGCAGCACCTGAGCCTGTGGAGAGCCCACAGAGAGCCAGTGGGGGAAAATGAGATCCAAGCGACCCCAGAAGCAGCAGAAGTGCAGCATCCTGGTGACCCAAGTGACGAGAGCTGCAACTGCAACATCGTAAGCAGCAAGGCACCAGTGACCTCAGAGGCATGAGTGGCACAGGGAGGGCACTGATGAGCCCCTGGCAGAGGCAGCAGAGGGTGGAAAGTGCAGGCTCTCAAACACAACCAGAAGCAGCTCAGACCAAAGTGACCAAAGCCTGACCCAAATGAGAAAGGCGTTTACTACCACAAATGCGCCAGCAGAGGATCAACTCGTCGAGCACCATGAGGAGCTACCATGACACTGCAGAACAGAAGGAGAATGACAACTCTCCAGAATCCAAACTTGAAGTCACGGAAGATGGCAATCTGACTGACAGAAAATTCAAAGTAGCCATCATGAAGAAACTCAACAACTTAAAAGAAAACACAGAGAGACAGTTCAATGAGCTCAGGAACAAAATTAATGAACAGAAGGCATACTTCACCAAATAAGGTGAAATTCTAAAAAAAAAACCCAGAAATTCTGGAGATGAAGAACACAATTAATGGATGAAAAATAAAGTAGAAAGCATAGGAAATAGAGCAGACTATATGGAAGACACAATTAGCAAGCTTGAAGATAGAAATCTAGAAATAATTCAGGTAGAGGAGGAGAGAGAAGTGAGATTTTTAAAAAATGAAGAAATCCCACAAGAAATATCCAACTCAATTAGGAAAAGCAACAGAAGGATAACAGATATCCTAAAAGGAGAAGAGAGAGAGAAAGGAGCAGAAAGTTTATTTATTTATTTATTTTGAGGAAGATTAGCCCTGAGCTAACTACTGCCAATCCTCCTCTTTTTGCTGAGGAAGACTGGCCCTGAGCTAACATCTGTGCCCATCTTCCTCTACTTTATATGTGGGATGCCTACCACAGCAAGGCTTTTGCCAAGTGGTGCCATGTCCACACCTGGGATCCGAACTGCTAACCCCAAGCTGCTGAGAAGCAGAATGTGCAAACTTAACTGCTGTGCCACCAGGCCAGCCCCAAGAGGGTTTATTTAAAGAAATAATAGCTGAGGGGCTGGCCCCGTGGCTGAGGGGTTAAGTTAGCGTGCTCCGCTTTGGAGGCCCAGGGTTTTGCCAGTTTGGATCCTGGGCACAGACATGGCACCACTCATCAGGCCATGTTGAGGAGGCGGCCCACACAGCAGAACTAGAAGGACCACAACTAAAATATACAACTATGTACTGGGGCTTTGGGGAGAAGAAGAAAAAGAAAGAGGAAGACTGGCAACAGATGTTAGCTCATGGCCAATCTTAAAAAAGAAAAAGAAATAATAGCTGAGAACTTCCTGAACCTACAGAAGGAACTGGATACACAAGTGCATGAAGCTAATAGAACTCCTAATTATCTCAATGAGAAAAGATCTTCTCCAAGGCACATTATATTAAAACTGTCAAAAGTCAATGACAGAGAAAGAATATTAAGGGCGGCCAGGGAGAAGAAAAGAAGTTACAAATGAATCCCCATCAGGCAGAAACTCTACAAGCTAGGAGAAAGTGGAATGATTTGTTCAAAATAATGGAAAACAAAAAGTATCAGCCAAGAACACTCTATCCAAATAAGTTACCCCTCAGATATGAAGGAAATATAAAGGCTTTCGCAGACAAACAAACCTGAGGGAGTCCATCATCACTAGACCTGCCTTACCAGAAAGCAGCCCTCCTGCCTGAAATGAGAAGCAAAGGTTTACAAAGCTCTGAGCAAGGAGATAAACAGACAATCAGCAAACTGCAGCTCTACATCAGAACAGGCTAGTAAACAATTAATTATAACATAAGGGCTAAAGGGAAAGAAAGAATCAAAAATAACTATAACCACTTCAATTTGGTAACAAATTCACAACATAAAAAAGGATAATTTCTGAGAACAAAAGCATAGAAGGAGAAAAGGATGGAACCTGCACAGGTTCATGGAGATAAGAAGCTATCAGCAGAAAAGTGACTGTCTCATCTATGAGATCTTTTATACAAACCTCATGGGAACCACAAAACAAAAAATCAGAGGAGAGTGACGAATCATAAATAAGGAGCAAACTGAGAAAAACATCACAGAAAACCACAAAACTGACATGGCAGTCAGAAACACAGGGAGAAGAAACAATGGAAATATAGAAAAACCAGAACATGAAAGATAAAAAGGCAGCATTAAACCCTCATATATCAATACTTTCCTTAAATGTAAATGGATTGAATTCATTGATCAAAAGACACAGAGTGAAAATGAAAACACAAAATACCAAAATTTATGGGATGCAGCAAAAGTGGTACTAAGAGGGAAGCATACAGCAATACAGGCCCACCTCAAAAAGTAAGACAAATCTGAAATAAAAAATCTAACACTATGCCTAAAAGAATTGGAAAATTAGCAAAAACAAAGTCCAAAGTCAGTAGAAGGAAGGAAATAATAAAAATCAGAGCAGAAATAAGTGAAATAGAGACTAAAAAGACAATAGAAAGAATCGATGAAACTATGAGCTTGAAAAGATAAACAAAATTGACAAAACCGCAACTAAACTCACTAAGAAAAAAAAGAAGATTCAAATAAATAAAATAAGAAATGCAAAAGGAGAAATTACAACAGATATCACAGAAATATAAAGGATTAAAAAAGAATACTATGAAAAGCTATACACCAACAAATTGAATAACTTAGAAGAAGTGGATAAATTCTTAGAATCACACAACCTCCCAAAAGTGAATCAAGAAGAAACAGAGAATCTAAATAGATTAACCACAAGTAAAGAGATAGAAACAGTAATAAAAAACCTCCCAAAAAACAAAAGTCCAGGACCAGATGGCTTCTTTAGTGAATTCTACCAAACATTCAAAGATTTATTACCTATCCTTCTCAAACTCTTCCAAAAAATTGAAGAGGATGGGATGCTTTCTAACTCATTTTACAAGGCCAACACTACCCTGATACCAGAAGCAGACAAGGACAACACAAAAATAGAAAATTACAGGCCAATATCACCAGTGAACATAGATGCAAAAATCCTCAACAAAACATTAGCGAATCAAGTCCAACAATACATTAGAAGGATCATACACCATGATCAAGTGGGATTTATTCCAGGGATGCAGGGATGGTTCAACACCTGAAAATCAATCAGTGTGATACACAACACTAAAAAAATTAAGAATAAAAATCACATGACCATCTCAACAGATACAGGGAGAGCATTTGAGAAGATTCAACATCGATTATGATAAACACTCTCAATAAAATGGGTATAGAGAAAATAATCTCAACATAATAAAGGCCATATATGACAAACCCACAGTCAACATCATAATCAATGGTGAAAAACTGCAAGCCATTCCTCTAAGAACAGGAGTAAGACAAAGATACCCACTCTCACCACTCTTATTCAGCACAGTATTAGAAATCCTATCCAGAGCAATGAGGCAAGAAAAAGAAATAAAAGGGATCCGAACTGTAAAGGAAGAAGTAACACTGTCACTATTTGTGGACAACATGATTGTGTATATAAAAACTCTAAAGACTCCACCAAGAAACTATTAGAAATAGTTAATGAATACAGTAAAGTTGCAGGGCACAAAATCGATATACCGAAATCAGTGGCACTTCTATACATTAACAACAAACTAGCAGAAAGAGAAATCAAGAGTACAACCTCATTTACAATCACAACAAAAAGAATAAAATACCTAGGAATAAACTTAATGAAAAATATAAGACCTTACTGAAAGAAACTGAAGATGACACAAAGGTATTCCGTGCTCATGCACTGGAAGCATAAACATAGTCAAAATAAATGGCCATACTACCTAAGCAATCTACAGAATCAAAGCAATCCCAATCAGGATCCCAATGACATTTTCCACAGAAATAGGAGAAAGAATCTTAAAACTTAAATGGAACAGCAAAAGACCCCAAATAGCCAAAGCAATCCTGAGAAAAAAGAACAAAGCTGGAGGCATCACAATCCCTGACTTCAAGATATACTACAAAGCCATAGTGACCAAAACAGCATGGTTCTGGCAGAAAAACAGACACACAGATCAATGGAATAGAACTGAAAGCCCAGAAATAAACCACACATCTACGGACAGGTAATTTTTGACAAAGAAGCCAAGAACATACAATGGAGAAAGGAAAGTCTCTGTAATAAATGGTGCTGGGAAACCAGACATCCACATGCAAAAGAATGAAAGTAGACCATTATCTTACATCATACAGAAAAATTAACTCAAAATGGGTTAAAGACTTGAAGATAAGACCTGAAACTACAAAACTCCTAGAAGAAAGCATAGGCAGTGCACTCTTTGACATCAGTCTTAGCAGTATCTTTGTGAATACCACGTCTCCTCAGGAAGGGGCACAAAAGAAAAAATAAACAAATGGGATTACATCAGACTAAAAAGCTTCTGCACAGCAAAGGAAACCATGAAGAAAATGAAAAGACAATCCACCAACTGGGAGAAAATATTTGTGAATCATATATTGGATTAGGGGTTAATATCCAAAATATATAAAGAAATCATGAAACTCAACAACAAAATATGAGCAATCCAATCAAAAAATGGGCAGATGATATAAACAGACATTTTTCCAAAGAAAACATACAGACGGCCAACAGGCACACGAAAAGTGTTCCACATCACTAATTATTAGGGAAATGCAAATCAAAACTACAAGGAGATATCACCTCATACCCATCAGAATGGCTACTATTAAAAAGACAAGAAATAAGTGTTGGTGAGAATGTGGAGAAAATGGAACCTTCATACAGTGCTAGTGGGAGTGTAAATTGGTGCAGACACTATGGAAAATAGTGTGGATATTTCTCAAAAAATTAAAAACACCATATAATCCAGCTATTCCACTTCAGAGTATTTATCCCAAGAACATGAAAACAGTAATTTGAAAAGATATACACACCCCTATGGTCACTGTAGCATTATTCACAATAGCCAAGCCCTGGAAACAACCCAAGTGCCCATCAACAGATGAAGAGATAAAGAAGATGTGGTGTGTACATATACACACACACACAATGGAATACTACTCAGCCATTAAAAAAGACAAAATTGTGCCATTTGCAACAACATGGATGGACCTTGAGGATATTATGCTAAGGGAAATGAGTCAGACAGAGAAAGACAAATAGTGTATGATTTCCTTCATACGTGGAAGATAAACACACAGATTCAGAGAACAGATTGGTGGTTACCAAAGGGGGAGGTGATGGGGGAGGGCGAAAGGGGTAAGGGGGCACCTGTGTACCCTGAGGGATGGCAACTAGACTTCTGGCGGCGAACACGATGCAGTCTACAGAGAAGTCAAAATATAATGACGCACACCTGAAATTTACACAATGTTAAAAACCACTGTGACCTCAACAAAATGAATTTCAAAAAATAAAATAAAAATTCAGTTCCTCAGTCAAAAGAACAGATGAAAAAAGATGTGAAGAGTAAGTATAATAAAGCTGTGCTTATAATAGTGTGAGTGAAAACAGACTTCAAAACAAGGGCTGTTAGTAGAGGCAAGCAGGGACTTTCCATTAGGATACACGGGACAATACAGTCAGGAAGATACGACCCTTACCAGAGTGTACGTGCCTTATAAAACATCTTCAAAATATATGCATGAAAAACTGATGAAACAGGCCACGATCACGGTAGGAGTCTCTGTGGTAGGAGTCTCTAACACAGCTTTGTCGAGAACTGATAGAACAATTAGAGAAGAAACCGGAAAAGATACAGGACATCTGAAGGATGTCATCCACCACTTTAACCTGCTTGACATTTGTTGAACACCACACCCAACAGCTACACAGCACACCCTCTTTTCAAGAGCAGAGGTTCACTGAGTAGAGCACATACTGTGCTACAAAATAAATTTCGGTAGATGTCAAAAGAATGAAATTTTACAAAGTATTTTCTCTGCCCACAAAGGAAATAAATTTGGAGGCCTCCCTGAATTGAGTCGTAGCAGAAACCTTACACTCTCAGCATCCTTGCACACTTTCGGGCAACATCCTCCCCCTCTGCACCTTTCCAGTAAGCGCTGAACTGCGGCACGGAAAGTAATAATATTTTAAAAGTAACTGTGCCGGCTCTACTCCGATAAGCACACGGTCATTCCCTCCCCTACTTTAAGCCAACGGCAGAAAATGCAACTCCAACTGGGGTCGGCAAAAAACGACCGCATCCGCTCACGCAACCGAAGAGCACAGCGCGAGGACGCAGCCTCCCAGCTCCGCTTTCCTCTGCGCCGCCCCCTGTCCAGCAGCCTCTCCCGGTGGCAACAGGGCACCTCCAGCTGCACGCCGGGCAGAAGCAGAGAGGCTCCCGCCCAAGGGCGCCTCCAGAGTCCCGTCAGGATCCTTGGCTCTGATTGGCCAAGTGTAGGTCACGTGATCACCCTTGACTGGGGGTTTGACTCGATTGCCCAGCTCATTCGCTCGCTGCAGGGTTCGGGAGTGAATTTGTGTTTTCCCAAAGGAAAATTGAGATTAAGAGGAGGGAATGAATGCTGGGCAGGCAATGACAACAGACGTGCGTCCGCTGGGCTTAAAGATGGTGGTGCAGGAGGTGGGGAGGCGCGGGCAGGTCCTGAAGGGCAGAGGAAGCCGCTGCCAGCCCGTCCTTCGAACGGTGGTCACCTCCCGGGGAGGGTCATGAGTGACCGTCTGCACGAGTGCGCACTTGCACACGCACAACCCCCTTCATGTTCTCTTCTGTTTTTTCGTAATGAATACAGATTACTTCTGTATAAATACTTTCTTTAAAAAGCACAAATATTTAAGACAAAAGCGTATAGGGGTTGGAGCTTTCTTTGAGAAATAAAGGAGTAAGTAGAAAGAAACTTAGCTTTAAGGTCAGAAATGTATACTGCACAGGTGTTCCTGCCAGCCGTGAAACATTGAGCAAGTCACTTCTTCTCTCCTTAAAAATGGAAATAACCGCTGATTTAGTGACCTCATAAGCTGTGGGGGGAAACCTCACCAAAATGTGGAGCTTTGAAGATAGGCCCTGTAAACAGCCTTTCTATACTGTAGAATGTCTTACATGTGGGAGAGAATGTGATTTGTCTGTCGCTTCTGGAAGCCACAGGAAAGTAACCAGCACTTTGTCCCCCCCGTTCGGGATGGGTGTGCTCCCACAACACAGCCCTGCCTCGCCAAGGGGAGAAACCTTTACCTGTTAGAGCTCCAGGCCTTAACTCCTAAACAAACAGAAGTAATGAGAGTAGCTGGGAACCAAACTGAGGGACAGAGACAATTAAAAATAAACCAGGCTTCTTGGAAAAAGTCATTTGCAGAAACAGTTGTGTCCACAGCATGAAATATTGAGGAAATACATTAAAGCAAAAATTAATTTAATAAGCATTCGACCTCATTCTTTTTAAGGGAGAGGATGCTATAAAATACTTCATTAGGCAAAGTCTCAGCAGGGAAACACGGAGTTTTTTTTAAAGAAGAACTTTGTAAATTAGTGAGATGGAAGGAAAAAAGAGGAGAGCGAGAGCCCTGGCGCCTGTGCGAGCGCGCAGCTTTGAGAACGGGGCAGCCGGCTCGGGTCCTGAGAGAGGGAGCCAGGGTTCCCAGCGCCCCTCCAGCCCCTGTTCACTCCTCCTGTGAGTCCACCATGCTAGAGCCGCCAAAGCCAGTCAGACAAGGCAGCCTCTGTCTGCCCAGAGCTCCAGACACCTAGACCCAAAGGTGGCTAAGACCCGGAGGGGCCTTGACTGTGCCCCACCCCGTGCTGCCACATTTGCCCTGGGTGCTAAGCAGAAGTGCCACTGAGAAAGGCGATTATCTGTTCTCTCCCCAGGTGATCCTAGAGCCTAGCATGGTGCTGGGAGATGCCGGCCCTCCAGGACACCTGCTGATCGAGGCAGTGGGCATTCAATGGCGCCGTCCCAAAGTTCTTTTTCTGTCCACTTGCTAACAACACCCAGCGTTTCCCCAGGTATCCACCTCGGCTCATGGCCCCACCCACAAGTCTAGATTGGGGCTTTGGCGGCTCAGCTAAATCTACACATTCCACACCTCGGCCCTGATCGTTAGTCTGGAGGTAGCATGTGAACTAGGCCTAGCCAATCAGAACAAATCTCAGGACTTTTCTGGGATGTTGAGACAGAAACCTCAGCTTTGGGACTGTGCAGTGTGCAGGCAGGAAACCTAGAATCACGAAGCCACTGTGAACTAGCTGCCAGAAGAGAAGCTAGCTCAGGGACAAAGCCAACACACAGAGAAGGGCCAAGAGAGAAGTGCAGGGAAAGAGAGCGCTCTGATCATGCCATTCCTGACACTGTCCTTCCCTTAACTTCCAGTAAGGTATTCCGGGAGGAATAAATCCTGTTTGTTTTATAGGGTGGTTGAAATTTTGCTGTTGTTTGATGTTCACATGTTAAGAGTTCTGACACAGGCACATCAGAGAAGGGGAAGGACAAGAGAGAAAAGAGAAAGGAAGGGAGAGGGAAGCTAACAGAGGGAAGGAAGGAGAAAAAGAAAAAGGACAAAAACGGAGGCAGAAAATAAGAGAATCACAGAGCAGTCTGGGGCATATGGGCTGGTGTACGCATCTGTCACGAGACAAGTGACCCAAGCTCTGAAGTGGCTTTCCCGGGCCACACCACTGGTGCACACCAGCATGGGTGCCCGGGGCCGCGCCGGCCACTCCCCGCCCGCCCTCGAGTCCTAAGTATGCGGAAGCGGCTTCCATGACTAAAGCGGTTCTTGCTCATCACAGAAAGTGTGGGATGTGCACAGAAGCAGGAAAAAGCCGTGATTTCACCATCCAGCACAACCACTACCAACATTTTACCAACTTTCCTGTCAGTTGTCTGTCTATATTTAAGGGTAATTTTTAGAGATGTAAACACGCTTTTTACATAATTTTATTCCCTGATTTTTTTCTCATAACATTATTTCATAATCATCCCCTCATCTGTATGTTCTTCAGAAACATCATTTTTATGACACTATAATATTCAATCAAGTAGATATTGCCTAATTTACTTAATCCTTTTCCTACCACTGGACATATCATTGTTCCTAATTTTTGAACATTTCTTTTCAAAACACTCCAAGGAAAATTTCCTTGCATAAAACTTTTCTTGTTTAAGATTATTTACTTGGAACAGATTCCCAGAAGTGAAATCTTAGGGTCAAAGGGTAGGAATTAGTGTCGCCACATTTAGCACCTAAAAATGTAGGATGTTCAGTCAAATCTTAGTTTCAAATTGCTTGTTGTCATCTGAAATTTAAATTTAAGTGAGCATGCTGTATTTCACCTGGCAGCCCTGGTCGGAATACTTTAAAGGTTTCTGTCTTTCCAATGCCTTTTCTGCTCTAAAGCATTTCCTTGGGCTGGAGAAGAGGGGGCACAGAGAGCAGTAGCTGGCGTTCTGCCTCGCTCGGGCGCTGCCTTTGACACAGCCGTGCGCGTCGGCCCCCGTCCGCCTCCGACGCAGGGGGCTATTTTCAGCCCCACGTTGCAGATAAGGAAGCTGAGGTAGTGCGGTCAAGTGAAACGTCCAGGACCGGCGTGTGGACCTAGGATGTGCCCGGGCCGCCTGACTGCCACCGCCCGAGGAGCCGAGGAGGCTGGCGTCCCGGGAGAGCAGGCTGCCGTGGGCATCTTGTGGGTCCACCTCAGAGTCAAACTCAACCACTGGAGCGGCCTTGCCCACCTCCACAGACCCGGAATCTTCGCCACGCCTTTACGGGACATTTTGCGGAAGGACAAGGCGGAGAATTTGCACTACACGTAATGGAAGCCATTTCATCAAGTTAATTTGGAAACTGGTCCGTTCTTTCCCAAGTCCACTTCCAGCTGCCAGCCGGGCCGCCTTCTCCCGTCCCCGCCTCTTCATCCCCTGGCCTCGCTCCCTTTCCTCCTGGGACCCCCTTCTTCTCCCCACTGCCTTCTCGAGCCGGGAAAACGCGGAGCTCCTTCATGTTGGTCATTTTCGTCCTCACGCGCATCGCTCCCCCGGCAAACAGCCCTCCCACCTCCACCTGGAAAGGAGAGCTTATGCGGACCAAGTAGTGGCGGATCTAGTCAGCTGGCGTGAGTGAGAGAAGGGAGCTGGCAGGCTCTGTGGCTGACGGAGAGGACTGGCCGGGGCAGAGCCGGGGCACGCCCGTGTGGCCAGCGACCTGATTCTGCCAAGGGAGCCAGGAGCCTGAATGCTCGCGGGAACTCCGCAGACATCTCATGCTGACAACGAATTCAAATTCCAGGACCCTACATGGAGTTTATCAGTGGAACGTCGTTCTGGCTAAAAAACCCACTGAAGAAGCCACATCTTCCTCTTCCTGAGTGACCTGAGGGCAGAGGCATCAGTGGCACTCAGAGGAACCCGAGGACCCAGCCCTGTAAGTCTTTCTTCTTACCCCAGACACAGTGATTGGTTCACGGATGAGCACATGACTCATTCTGCCAGAGCCGATGGGCTGTGGTGAGAATTTCTGGGAGCCATGTGGGGAAAACTCACTTTGAATGGGCTTAGAGGGGAGGCAAGAGCTTCAGTAACCATCTTGCAGCCCCTAGAGGACAACTTATCTGAGAATCGAGTCTGCATGACAGACGAGCCCAGAGGAAAAAGCCAAGTTCTGATGACGGTCCAGTGCCTAGATCCAACTATGCCTGAAACCCTGTCCCTGGTTATTTCAGTGATAAAATCCCCTTTCTCTTTAAGTCAGTTTGTTTGAACTGTCTGTCTCTTGGAATCAAAAGTAACATAGCACATATAGAAGGACACATCCATTCAAGAATAAGATGACAGTGGGTCCAGAGGGGGGGCCATGGGCACTGGTTCAGCCGTAGGTGATGAGCACAGGGTCCAGACAGCCACAGAGCCTGCCAGCTCCCTTCACTCACTCACGCCAGCTGAGTCTGCAGCCCTGGCGCCAGTCAGCGCAGGGGTCCCAGCGCCCCCTCCGTTTAAAGCACCGTTCACACCCGCAGCCCCAGGAGTGCGGCTTCTTCCACCTTAGACGCTGGCGCAGTGGGCCGGGCATGCCGCCAGGCAGGGTCACGGGCCCGTTTTGCAGAGAAGGAAGTTCAGGGATAATGAGGCAGAAACAAGTGTTAACCTGAGTGCACAGGCAAGGAGTGGCCGGGGCAGGGCGGGCTGTGCTGGATCCTGTCGCTGTGCCCCAGGGTGGGGCAACTCAGCCCCTGACCCGTGAAGTCCAGAGGAAGAGGAATACCAAGGAAGAGGAGCGCTTTCTTTCCCTCTCCACGGCCCCATCTCCCTGTGTGGGGGAGGACGGGAGGCTTGAGCAGGACCAGGCAGCAGACCAGGCCTGTGGTCTGCTGGGTGGTTGTCACCTTATGCCCCCCTCAACCCTTCCCTGCTCCCCGGCTCCTCTGGGAAGCAAGCTTTCAGAGTGGGGTGTCTGCCTGCCTCTTGCTGGGACCCGTGGGGGTCATCCTTGTCAGCAGGCCCGATCAGAACACAGCAGCGGCTCATTCAGAAACTTCACTCCTGTCTCTCTTATGGGAGAGAGGAAGGAAAGGAGGGGGAGGAGGGTGGAAAGGAGACTGGGCCACAGATCCTACGAGTTAGGCTCCCATGTACACCCCAAATCTGACACTTCTCTCTGCCTCCTCTGCCCTCAGCCCAGACCAGCCATCCTCCTCCCCTGGCCGGCTGCTCCTTCTTCTCTCCTGGGCCCCCAGCGGCCACTCTCACCCTGCCACACCTCGCTTACAATCTGCCCATGGCTTCCTACTTAACGGAGATCCAATCCAAACTCTTGGCTGAGCCATAAAAGGCCGTTAGTGATGTTTCTTCCTCCCATGGGACTGCGTCTCAGCCCCTCTCCCACTCAGGACCGGACGCTGAGGGTGTCTCACCCATCCCACCTTAGCTCCGACCGGGGTCTGCACTGCACTCGACCCGCGATGCCCAGCCTCGCACTGTGCCTGCCACACGGTGGGGGCTGCATGGCTGAATGAATGAGTGAGTGAACGAGTGGCCACGGTCTCACCACAGTCCGAGCAGCCAGAACTTGTTTTTATCAGTAGTTCAAGACAACTATTTGCAAATCCCTACAGACTTCATTTAAAAACGTAGCTGGAGTACAAGAATGGCACAAGGAACACGGGGAAAATTGGCATTATTCCACAGTTTATTTAATTCGCTCCCCCTGCTGGCATTAATTTAACTCGTCTGCATGGCTGAAGGAAGGACCGAGATGAAATATTAACCTCAAAGGCGCGCTGGGACAGATAACGGAGCGGCGCCTGCGAGCGCGAGCGGGCAGATGAAAGAGGAAGGCGCTGCCGCGGCCCCAGGAAGATTAAGGCGGCGTGCGGGGTAACAGGAGCCTTTTTCTAATGGTTCATTTTCTTTCTCTTTAGTCCAAAGTGATAAAAGCAAATAAATTTGTGTTTAGAATCACAAGCATAGTACAAGGCTATTATATAAAGATATTATCTTCCTGGTGAAACTTCATCAGAAGTTCTTAATGTCGAAAGCGTGCAAAGTGGATTAAAGCATCACAGGCAAGCAGCAGAGATGGTCAAAATGACAGAATGTTATTAACCCTGTATGCCTATCCCTCAGTTGTCACCGCCACACCAGCCCGCACGGTGCTGTCTCCACCCAGAGCCGAAGGGTGGAGGCACCACTTAGCAGAGCCCCAAACGCCTCCCGCTCCAGCCGGCCTCCCGCGTGACCCGAGTCCAGTCCTCGAGTCTAAAGGGACAGAGACAGGCAGCCCTTCTGCCTGGAGGACACGGCGCTGGAATTCCCTCCCGGGTACCTCGGGGCCAAGGAAGGGCAGGGTGCAAGGCCAGCTGCCACCTTCCACAGGTGCCACTGCTCCTGTCCCCGGGAGGCAGCAGGACGCAGGAGGCCCTCAGCCTGCTGGCTCTCTGGCTGAGGGCAGCAGCTGCTGGCCATGGGGCGTCCTCTGTATCCCACTCTGTCCTGAGCTGTAGCCACATTCTCCAAGTTAAGCCTCGTAGCAGCCCCTGAGGAGGGGCTATCGTCCTCTCCCTTTTCCAGATGAGGAAACCAAGGCTCAGAGGCCACGCCACCTGCCAGGGTCCTGCAGGAGGCCCGCAATGACGCCAGGCTGGAGCCCAGCTCCACCCAGCTTTCCTCTACTGTGCGCTGCTCAGGTGGCCAGTCGGTGTGGACACGGCGGGAGGGAACACTCTTCAAGGCAGGTGCCGAGGGGACAAGAGGGCGCAGAGCGGTCGTTCCAAGTGTGTGAAGGAGCTCAGCCGTGCCTGCATTTGCATGCAGTCTCCAGAAAGCTTCATGGGTAGTGACAGCAGCTGCTTCTCGGGGCAGCTGGGGACAGAGTCAGGGAGGGGCAGGAAGCTACATTTCACTGTCCGCCCTTTTGTGTATTTGCATTTATTATCGTGTGTGCATAGATTTAGAAAATAGATGTTAAGCCTGTGAAAAATAGCCTAGCCAGAAGAAAGAAAAGCAAGCTGTACGAGTCCTCAGAGGTCCTGGGTACCCTCACTGTGATGGGCAGAGAGCCCTTCGGAGTGCTGCCTGGGCATTTCACAGCGCAACGCCCCTGCTCACGCCAGCCTGGGCTTGGCAAGAAGGACCCGAGCTCAGCATCCCCACCCTGCTCTTCCTGGGCACCTGGTAAGATGACCACTCAGAACTGAGCCTGAGAACAATTAGTGACCACCACCCCCAACCACCTTGTACGTAGTAGGCACTGCTACTCTGCTATCCATCTCCTGCTCACTCGTGACCTGAGACGAAGTGTCACCGGGTAGGGTACTCTCCCCCCAGGGACTCCTTGGGCACCCACAGGAAAGAATTCAAGTGAGAGCCACAGAATAAAGTACAAAACAGTTTCATCAAGCAATAAGCAAGACATAGGTAAGGCAAAGGGACAGCCTGCAGAGCGCCTGGGCTGTCCCCGAGGCAGAGGGCAGCCCCGAGCTGGATGAAGGGGGACTGTTTAAGGGGTTCTGGATGGGGAAGCGTTGCTGAGGCGCGGTTGGACCTCAGGACGCGTGACCAGCGGGCTGACTGGCTCTGGAGCTGCATGCTGTCTGTGGTCCCTGTGCTGAGTAGCTTGCAGCAGGCAAGGACCAGCGGCCAACTTGCTCCGTGTCACAGGATGTGTGGCCGACTGCAGGTGGATGTGGCCTCCTGTATGTGCAGACTCATTTAACCCAGGGTCCCCCTCCCCCACCGAGACGCCTATCCCAGGAGGACGGACCTGCCGGCTCATTGTGCCCTGGTTCTGGGATCTGTAAGTTATAAACCTTATGACTTTATTTTGTTTGTGTGACTGTATTGAAACTGCGCCTTCAATCAAAGCGGCCCTGGGGTTTCACTTCCCCAGAGCTGAGGGAGTGACCGTCACCCCGTGTGGGTGGCTTGCACCGCCTCACTCAGCAGGTCCTCGTCTGCTCATTCTGAACTTGACACACTGGCTCCAGGTTTTCCAGCCCGCCACCTCACCCAGACCACTCCCTGCCACACATCGGTTCCTTCCTGGTACCCTCCAGGCCCCCTGCTTCCTTCCCCAGCCAATGGGGACCTCCTCAGGGCTCTCGCCCCGTCCACTGGATGCCTGGTTTCTGTCTCTTCCAATACAAGTCCTGCTCCCCTTCAGCCTCAGCTCCAACTCTGCCGCCTGAGGCAGCCTTTCCTGGCCGCTGCAGGCCGTCTGTGAAGGTCTGCAGCAGAGAAAGCTCCCTTCCAAAGTCCAGACCCAGAGCCTCGCCACCACCCGCCATCCCGTCCGCTCCCGAGGGCGACCACGTGCCGTGTGCCTTCCCTCCCCTCGTCTGCGCGGCGGGCAGCAGAAGGAGGGCCGTTCGAGCAGGATCTGTATTAAGGCAAACTGGACACCTGCCGTCCCCAGAGCCGAATCCACTGAGCTCAGCATGAAGCCAGGAGCCAGGGCTGAGGGAGGGGCCCTGGCAGCAGGCAGGGAGAAGGGAGACAGGGAGGCCTGTCCAGGGCTGGCTCTGCACCTGCTGTGGGTAAACGAAGCAGAGGCGGGCAGGGGATCCAGCTGTGCGAGGCAGGACTCACACGATTGGGAGATCCACTTTAAGAGAAAGACTACAAAATTACAAATACAAGATTCTGTATGAAAATGACTATCTAGTTAGAATGAGAAAATAGATAAATACTAGACAAATACTAGAGGCCTAGACATTCAGGTCCCCTTCAGGATTTTTTAGGCACTGTCCCAGAAGTGCTTACAAAGACACATCCTCTGATGTCACCAGGCCTGTCCCACACAGAGCACTGCTCAAGCCCGGAGCCCCTGCCGGTTAGGGCTCCTGGCGCTTCCCGTCTTCCCCATCGACTGCCCTCTTTGAAGAGGATCCACGATGCACTGCTGCCTGTGTGAAGAGTGAAAGTGACAAACCCGCAAAAACCAGCCGCCAGCCAGTAAACACGGTTCCTCTGGCCAGCCCAGCACTCTTCTGGCCTGCCCGGGGTGGAGCAAGGCCCCCCCTGGAGAAGCCCAGCCCCACTGGCTCCCGGGAGACGCACTCGGCACCAGGCGTGTGAATGGCACATCAGACAAAGAGAACGGCCAGGGAGAACGGCGCAGGCCTCATGGCGGGGGTCAGACCCTGGTTCCGCTGTGCGTCTTAGAAAATGTGTAAAGAGGGATGGGGCCAATGCTCCAACTCCACACTCGCTCTTCCTGGAAATAGAAGAGGAGGGAACACAGCCCCGAGCGGGTTTATGAAACCAGCAATCCTCGGTACCAGAGCCCAACAAAGATATTTCAAGGAAAAAACACGATTACTCACCGTGTATATACCAGAATGGCTACAATTAAAAACACCAACCATTGGCAAGAAGCCACTGGAACTCTTATAGACCACTGATGGGAGTACAAAATGGTGCAATCAACTTGGAAAACAGTTTGACAGTTTCTAAAAATGTTAAACATACACTTTCCGTATAACTCAATAATTGCACTCTTGAAAGTTTATCCAATGGGAATAAAACACACGCCCACACAAACACTTGCACGTGAACGCTCATGGCGGCTTTATTCGGAGGAGCCCAGCCTGGGAACAATGCCAGCGTCCGCCAGCAGGTGGGTGGATGGCCACATCGTGTCACATCCACACAGTGGAAGGCTCTCCAGCAGTAAGAAGGAACCGCTGGCCACAGTATAGGAGAATCTCAAACCATCACACTGGGTGGAAAAGCCAGACATGGAGAGTTTGGACTAATTGATTCCATTTACCTGAAATTCTAGCACAAGCAAAACGACCTATAGTGACACAAAGCAGGTCAGTGGTTGCCCAGGACCGGGGGTGGAGGCAGGGATGGGCTGCAAAGAGACATGGGGGAGCTTTTTTGGGGTGATAAAAATATACTATGCCTTGATTTGGGGGCGATGTATGTATTTGTATTTGTGTTTGTATGTATTTGTTAAAACTTATCAAAATGTACAAAAAAGTTGATTTTAAACTTGAAAAAATATAATAAATAAATAATACACTCTACTCCCAAATATTTGGCTTTAAGATTTACTGCCTGGGGGGCGCCCGGCTTGGGGAAAAAACAGACTCAGCCTTTGAAAACCTGATCAGGGCCTGTCACTCCCGCACACCCCACGTGAGCCGGTCCGTTTCCGCCTTCCCAGCCCTGTCTCAGAGGTCTGCGCCTCTCACTGGACGGCAGCCACGATGTCACACCTGCCCCCTCCTGCCCCCGCAGCCCAGCTGGCTCAGGCCTCATGCAGTTCTCCTCCTGCGATACTCTTCCCTTTGCTCCACAAGGCCAGGTGACCTCCGACATTCAGGGCTCAGCACACGTGTCCCTTCCTCGCCAAGGCCCCCCGACCCTCCATCTGAGGCCCCTCCACCACCAGGCCCCCCTCCCAGCCCTCTGTTCACTTCCTGCTCAGCACGGATCACTCTGTGGCTTCATCTCTTCCTGGCGATCCCTCTTCTCGGGCTACAAGCAGGATCTCTGTTGTCCACAGCCATACCCTGTCACCCAAAATGGCAGCTAGCACATGGGAAGTGCTCAATAAAATCACACTGAACAAACAGCTTCACAAAGTTGCCCTCGGGTAGTGAAACTAAAAGGCTAGGGCTAAAGACGCCCGTCAGCTCCTGAAAAAGAATTATAGAAACAGTTCAGTGTTCTCTAAAACGATACCATGGGCAGTGAAGGAGACCGAATGCTTCATCTCTTCAGGGTTTTTCTCTTTTTTGGTGTTTTCACAAGTCTTTGCAAAGAGCAAAAATTGTCATGGCCTACTTTGGGTGTACCTGTGCAGCAACGAGCTGCCGCCCCCTTTCCCCAGAAGCTGCCACAGGAGCAGGGGGTGAGCCCAGGTGACCTGTCTGACCCCAGGCCCTGCCTGCCTGAGCACCGCTGACAGGAGCAGCAGCGGAAACCTGACCCAGACCGGACCAACCAGATTCTCTGCAGGTGGCTGGACTGCCGGTGTGGGAAGCTGGCTTCTTCTAGTCGGGAAAGAGGGGCTGAGAGAGCCGCTGTCATGTGCCCGCGGCTGGAGAGGGCAGCGGCTGCTGGGACGAGCAGAGCAGGTCCACAGGGCACTCCTGTTCCAGCGCCTTCTCAGATTGCTCACATTCGCACCGAGAATGCCACAAGGCCTTCAGGCCCCTTGCTTAGAAACCCTCCCTTCTGTTTTGCTTTGTTTGTTTTCTTTTTCGCTTGGGCGAGCTTGAATGCTCCTATTATTTGGTGCAAGAAGGATCATAACTAATCAAGCATGCATTACTATAATAATAAGAAGAAATAGTGCTATAAGAATTTAATCTGCATACAAACATTTTCAATATCAGCACATGTTTATAGCCAGAATGTAAATGGAGGTCCACGCGTGGTTTCTGTCCAGCTGCTCTGGACTCTGAGGATGGCTCCGTGTTCTCTCCCCATCGCACCTCCACCCCACCCCACTTCTACCTCCTTACAGGGCTTTCTGGTCCAGGAGGCCCTTAGAATTTCTGATTTCCTAACCAAAGCCAGACTTAGCAGGGAGGATGCTGATGATAGAGACATGGGTGACTGTGTCCTGGGTCGTCTCAGCCATGCGTCTGGGGACAACCGTGCCCCATGCCTGTTCAGCATGAATTTGAGCTGTGACACCATTTTCCAAGCTGTTGCCATCTCAGGTCACAAGGGACCCTCTCTGGGGAGCAGAGTTGGTATTTAATTTCCCTCCTCACTTCTCGAGAGCCAAGCTCCCAAGTTCAAAGACATCCATCATGGGGAGTGACGGATCGCACTGCAGAGCAGGCGGGCAGCAGGAGGGAACTGGATTCAGAAACAACCATCTGGCTTTTGCAACTGTGTGCCCTTTGCCTTGCTGAGCAGCAAGCCGGCTGTCACACAATCCGAGTGACCACAGGAGCAAAACTGGCCCTTGTGTCCAGCCCAGACAGGCCCCCTCTGTGTTGGAGACGCAGAAGGCAGTCAGAAAGCCCATGGGGCCCTCCAGGCTGTTTGTGGAGCGAGTTGGGGATGAGCACAGAGGCCTTTTTGAGAGTCTGCTGTGTGCCGGGCCCTGGGGAGACAGACTGAGACAGAGAAACACCTGCCCCCAGGAGCACTCATTCCTTCACTCAAAAACACCTATTTCTACGGTGCCTACCAGCACAGGCACTGATAAGCTCACTTCCCATCACGCGATGAAGCTCTTAGTCTCTAGAGTCAGATCCAAACTTCATCACCTACCAGCTGTGTCACGGGGGCACATCTCCTGGGCGTGCGCCCCACGTCAGCACCTGCCTCCCTGGGGCTGCATTTCCTCCTCCATAAATTGGGGCTAATAGTTATACTCACAGGATTGGTGACTGACACGTCACAGGTACCTGTGCATAGGACATGCTCGGTAATACAGCATTACTGTTCTTTTATTCAGTCGTGCAGATTTTTGCTGTTACTGTCGTATTGTGTCCATGCACTCTTTATTCAGACGCATTTCTCTGACCGTGCTTTTTTCTCCCCAAAGTCCCAGAGTGTGGTTGTATATCATAGCTTAAGCCCTCCTAGTCCTTCTATGGGAGCTGCCACCAGAGCACGGCTACTGACAGACGGGTGGTGTGGCTCCGTGACTGGGAACTGAACCAGGCCACCAAAGCGGTGAGAGTGCCAAGCTTTAACCACTAGGCCATCCTGACCGCTTCTTTAGCTGATCAGACGGTGGATACTTACACCATCTCAGTGGCCGTGACAGTTGCTGATCTTAGTACGTCGGCTATTTGCAGGGATCTGCCCAGGGCCCCAGCGCTTGGGGCTCCTGGGTTGCTCGGAGCCTCACACATGCAGCATCCCAGCACCACCTCTGTGCCAGGAGCCACACTCCCAGGCTGCATTCTCCACTTCATGAGCAGCTGGGGAGGCTGCCAGTGTGAGCTCCGGTTGCTAGGATACCGGGAGAGGCCGTGTCTTCTTGCTGCTCAGCACAGAGCCAGAGAGGCCACCAACCAATGAGTCCGGGGCAGGGACAACGCTGGCCGCTGACAAGCAATGTCACTCTCGATTGTGTTTTCAGAGACACTTTGGGGTGTCAAGGCTCTAGAAGACACCACATTATGTCTGTTTAAGAGGAGAAGCTTGGAGGAGCAAAGAATGTTCAGAGGGTGTGTATTGGCCACTCGTTGCAGGGAAGCCTAAAAGGAGAAAAACCAAACAAAAACACTTTGAAAGCTTCCTTACCCTCAAGGGGCTCTCAGCTAAGTGGTCAAAGAATAAAATTATTTCAGGAAAAGTACAAAACAGTGTTTTAAACTCTGTGTGTGGAGGTAGTTGTGGGCGTGCATGCGTGCGCCTGACGGAGACAGAGGCTAAGAATGAGATGACAGGAAATGATGCAATCACACTGGATACGTAAATAAGCACATTGCTCACGTTGTGAAGCATCCACTGTGTGCTGACACTCTACTAAGCGCGTCCGTGTCCATTACTCCATTTAATTGTCACAACATCATAATGTCAGTAAAGCACGTGCCAATACCCGGTACCTGGCAGGTGCGCCGTTTTTATTGTTGTGGTTTCTATCTTCATCCCATTTCCAGATGAGGGAGTCGAGGCTCAGAGATGTGAAATGCCCTGCCCTTGCTTTTTTTTTTTCAGATTGGCGCCTGAGCTAACATCTGTTGCTAATCTTCCTCTTTCTTTTCCCTCCCCAAAGCCCCCCAGTACATAGTGTATGTTCCAGTTATAGGTCCTTCTGGTTCTTCTATGTGGGACGCTGCCTCAGCATGGCCTGATGAGCGGTGCTAGGTCCACATCCAGGATCGGAACCGGCGAACCCTGGGCCGCTGACGTAGAGCATGCGAACCTAACCATTTGGCCCCTGCCTTTGCTTTCTAATTGCAAAACCAAGTCTCAAACCTTGTGTTTGTGTGTGTGTGTGTGTGTGTTTTCTACTTTAAGGGTAAAAACAATGCGAAAAGTCCATTTCTCCAATACCCGCCATGGCCAGATACTGTAGTAGGCACTGTCTCCTGTTCACTCACTAAAATCTATTTATTTCCCCTTAGCTTACAGATCAGGACACAGGAACACAGAGACCTCAGATAACCTTCCCAGGGTCACACAGCAAGAAAGGCACGGAGCTGAGTCCCTGAAGGGACGGGCACGTTTCCAAAGCCCTCCCATGGACAGCGTGTCCCCTGCACTCTGGCTGCTCACCATAGAGTGTGAGAGAATGGCTCCTGTGCCCTCAGCGCCCTCAGAAGCCCAGAGAGGCTACGGCGTGGATGTGCTTGGCAAGGACAGAGCACCGGGCAGGTGTCAGAGGGCCTGGTCAGGAGAGTCTGCTTCTGAACACTGGACAGCCACAAGGCTCCAGTCCACTGCCCTGTGTCCTGGACGATGTCTAAGCCCCACAGTCCCCCAGGAAAACGGCTTTTGTTCCAGAACCAGAGAGAAAAGGGAGGCCGCCTGGGTGGATGAGGAAGGCTAGAGCCTCCTCTTCTGCAGAGACCCTCCCTCCTCCATGCCACGTGTAACTCCGTCTCCAGGCTCCTCCCTGGCTTCGCTGGACATCCTCCTGCCAGCTGGGATGCAGTCCAGCCGGGTGGGGCTGTGACTTGCCCTCGGGACCTCTTCTGCTTCTCCCGTCAAGGTTGCGGCTGCCAGCAGGTAATGAACGTCTCTTCCCTTTGAATCACCTGGAGCCTAGCCGCTCTGCACTTCACTGCCCCCTCCGGCTGCCAGTGACAAGAGCCGCAACCACGGCGTCGTCCCCAACCCCCAGGGGGAAGGAAGGGCAGCCGTCACCTGGAATGGCAGCCTCAGTTCCTTGTGAGCTAGAGAATCAGGTGAGAGGAAATGTCCTTTGGAGACCCCTGGCTGGGGAAGGAAGGGCCCGACGATGTCGTCCTGCCGCTGGAGGTGGAGCTCCCATCCCTCGTCCAGCTGCAGCCTGCAAGGACTCAGCAATCCTCACAGCCACCCACTGTCCCTATCTTCCAGGTGGAGAAACAGAGGCAAATAACTTACCCAACGCCCATGCTGGTCAACGACTGAACCCAGGACAGCCCCACGCTGCACCTCCCGTTCTCCCCACGGTGCTGCCAAAGTATCCAGACACTCCACAGTCCTCTCCCCATATTCCAGTAAATGTCCTGTGTAGCCCCAGGAATTGCACTCTGGAGGGACACTACACAGCTCACCCCCCATTCCAGGAAATGCCCTGAGTATCCCCGGGAATTGCACTCTGGAGGGACACTCCACAGCTCCCCCCTGCCATTCCAAGAAATGCCCTGAGTATCCCAGGGAATTGCACTCTGGAGGGACAGTCTTTTCCTGGAGGCGTGCCAATGCCCGAGACACCGCTTTTCCTATGCAAGCTTGGCAATAGGATCCTGTGTCTTCTCCCAGCGAGGAGTGAGGTCGGTCCCTCCCAGCCTTCCATAGAGGGTCCCGGGGGGCGGTGGCTGCACATCCGATTCTGCAGGTGCATTAACTGCTCATTCCTTCAACGCTGGCCATGTCTACACACATTACTATAGCAGTCAATTCTGTTCTTAAAAATAAGCTAATTTAAACCAGTGATTTGATGGATGTTTTTGAAAACTAAATGAGCTAAATGTTTGTTTTAAAGTAGAATCAGTGTTAAGAACAGAGAACTGGTCAAACCCTCAATGAGGCCAAATTCTTGAAAGCAAAGTACCATTCATTCATTTAACAAACATGTGATAGGCTGGGCTGGTCCTCTGGGGAGTGGAGCAAAGAGGACCGACAGCAGAGGCCCCCCATCCAATACGGAGAAGAAGGTGGAAATGAGCCCACCACAGAACGGCGCGAGGAACACGCCATGCAGGTGAGGGAGGCTCCTTGTCTGCACCTCGACCCCTAGACAGCAGTGAAAATAAAGAAGTGCCCATCCCACAGGGCACAGAAGGGTCCACTCAGTCAGCGGCCTGGGCAGCTGTGCAGTGCGCGGGGGCGCTCCCCCGCAGCTCACCATCAGCCGCTGAGCTGATCAGACCAACGTGCACTGGGGAACGCAGGGGACCGGGGGCAACACCGCCAGGAAACGCAGGGGTGGGTTTCTTTCTTACACTGAGTGAGCAGTTTTTAATTGCAGTCCTCCGAAACCCGGAGCGTGCGCTGGCGTGGACGAGGTCAGGCCAGTGTTCGGCTCCCAGTGTCTACACAGAAAGGCTTCTCCATGGCTCTCTCCCATCTAGAGAGTGCCACAGATTCAACTAATGAAGAGAACAGCTTGTTTTCAAGGACGAATTAAAGGATAAAGCTATTGATGTGACATATGACGTCAGCCGTTGTTAAAGCAGCCCTTTGACGTCACCCATTAGCCCCGTCCCGCCCATCAGCTGGCTGCCCAGTGGTCCTGCACCAGGCCCACCCCTGGGCTCCGCTCCCCACAGGCTGTGCCATCCCGCTGCTGTTACCTAACACCCGCGGGTTCAGTGTTCTCTGTAGATGCGGCTATACCCCACCTCCTAAGACTGAGGGCAAGCACTCAGCGCCATGGCACGTGCTCAGTGCACGCTCCGGTCACGGTCACTGAAAAGTCATCACATGAGCCTGCAAAGGATGTGATCCATCTGTGCAGCGTCGAGGGCAGCCAGTCTGCCGCCTTCTGGAGGAGGCTCAGGGCCCCGAGGGAGGAAGGGAAGGTCTCAGCCTCTGGGACCACAGCACAGCTTGCGGTCTGTGCTCCTGAACGCACCAGGACCTGTAGAAGATACATGCGGTGGGGCTCCAGAGGATGGAAGATTCCACGTCTGTCTGCCCTGCCCTCCTTCTTTCCCCTCTCCTCGCTCGGGTGGGAACGTGGTCTTCTCTCCTGGGCATCCACATGTCACAAGGGGCCTCCTTCCTCCTGGAGCCTGGCAGGACGTGGTGGGCAGGGGTTGCTCCCACTTTTTTGGCCTATGTGCAGAGGACAGGTCCCTCCCATCTTGATGTTCCGCCTCCTTGACGTGCTTTGGGCTCCCCCAGCCACCCTCTTGGCCACCCTCTCTGAATCTTGCAAGGCTCCCTCCCCAGGGCTTACACTACAGGGTGGCTTATAGCACCCTGGCCAGCTGCGCACTCCCTGGGACAAGGCCCTCCATGTCTCCCCTCCCGGCCCCTGACAGGTCCAGTTCCAGACGGTCCCCCAGTCAGTGCTGTGTTGAATCAATACACACACACACAAAAGAGCCTGAGACCCTTGCCTTGGAGTCCCCAGGGCTCTGCCTCCCACGCGGACATCCTCGTCGTCTTCGGAAAGAAGCTCCCCAGGGCCGGCCTCTCCACCTGCACAGGGTCCAGTTCCATCTCCCAGCGGCCCCGGCACGCATCCCACTGGCTGTGCAGTTCCAGGCCGGGAGCACACAGCATTCCGGACACAACCCCTGGGAGAGAACTTGTCACTGTCAGCCTGGCTGCAGAAATTCCTCCACCAGCACTGCCAGCCCCAGGAGCCGGCCTTCTCCCAGAGCCGCCTCTGGAAATCCCAGGCCCACTGAGGGAGCTCCCAGGGAACAACCTGGACTTGTGTTTTAGTGTGAAGATGCCCCCAGCCCCATGTTCGGGGCAGCATCCTGTCCACATGCTGGATGTCACACTGGGATGGGAGGTCCACAGAACAGTTCCAGAATCCAGGGTTGGCTCTCACCTGTGTCCTGTGTGACCCTGGGCAGGATCCACACCTTCTCTGGCCCTTGGGTCTGTGTTTCACTCCTCAGAGTGATTGACAGGTCACACGGGCTGTCGGCTCATATCACTTGCCAAACACTTTTCTTGGTTAGCGCATGCAGAGTCGGCAGACAGATACCAAAGCACCAAGACACTGGCAGCCAAATAATGAACCAGAACATTTTGGATGGTGATGAGGGCTCTGAAGGACACCTGGAGTGACTGGGGTGCTCAGGGGAGCCATCCTGAACAGGAGGCACCAAGCTTCGCCAGAACAATGAGAGCAAGTCAGCCAAGGGAAGGTCTGAACTCTTGTTTTCCCAGCTGAGGGAAGAGCGAGTGCAAAGGCCCTGAGGCAGGCATGAGGCTGGTGGGCTGGAGACAGAGAAGCTGAGTGGCCAGAGCTCCATGGACAGGGGACGGGGGAAAGAAGCCAGAAGGTGTAGGGCCTATAAACCCTGGCTTTGGCTGAGTGTGCACGGCAGGGAGACACGGCTGATGTGGGGCGTAAGAGGCCTCTCCGTTGCAGAGGGTTGGCATCTGACAAAAGCTGCGCAAAGATCTCTCCGCTGCCCTGGGCCATGGTTTTGAGGGTGGAGGCGTGGAAACAGATCCTTCAAGAAACTGCCGCGACGACGCGGTGGAGGCTCGGGTTGCAGGAGGGGGCGGTGGAGACGGAGGGAAGCGGGCGGCTCCAGAGAGAGGGCCTAGAGGGGGCCCGTGTGGACGCTGGAGAGCACGGGCCGAGCAGGGGACGGGAAGGCACCTCCGCAGCCCGCGGCCGGCTTTCCTGCGCTCAGACACTGGTAGCCGCGCCGGCCTCCTGGTCCGCAGGGGGAGACGGCCTGGCCCTCGAATGAGGGGCCCCATCTCCAGGAACGAGAACCGCTGGTGCGTCCTGGGCGACACCGCTCACAATGTACGCGGGAAGCGGCAACGTGGTGGCTTGGGTGAGCCGCCAGCAGCGAGGCCCCCTGTGCGCTGAGCCTGTGGGCCCCCTAGTCCTGCGGGCCAGACCGCCCTAGAGCCTGCGGGATCCCGGGCTCCTGCGGACGCGGAGGAAACAGCCGGTGCCATCACAGAGAGCGCTCCTAAACCACGAAAGGAAGCCGCCGGCCAGGGAGCCCCGCAGCCGGCCTTCTGGGGAGCAGTCTCCTCCTGGGAGCAGGGTCGCAGCCCCTCTGGCCTTGAGAGCGTGCTCCGCCAGTGAAGGCTGCTCTGGCTCAGACGCCAGCAGGGTGGTGAGCTCGCCATCACTGGAAGCTGGATGCCGTGGAAGCTTATGTGCTGCACTTGGAGTTGCGGCCTGCCTTGGATGGCTCCGCATCGGGCACACCTTCTGCCATCCTGGGCTAAGAGCTGGGGATGCGGGTGGCAAGAGCCTCTGCCCTCGATCATGGAGAGAGAGAAAATAAACAAGGAGGAGGTAAATGAAGGAGAGATGTGCCCTGAGGAAACAAAAGAGGCTGTCCTGACAGAGGCTGCGAGGAGGGAGCGGGTGGCATGGCATCCTGCAGCCGGCGGGGAGCTGAGACCTGCTGCTGGAAACGAGTGGCCCCTGGAACACTGGGAGCCAACGCATCCAGCAGGGGGTCAGCCACTGCAACGGCTCGAGAAGGCACCTTTGACCTTGATTTCCAAAGTCCCACGTTCGGTGATGACAAGACGCTGAGTTGATGTCTGGGCGTCATGTGCCTCAGGTTGGGTTTGGGGTGAGGGAGCTGGACAGCTCTTCCTGAGGTCATTTCCTGGACCAGGCCATGTCCTGACTGCTTTTGGAGGCCAAGGATGGCCTGCCCCAGCATCCTGCCCTGTGGGAGACAGTGAGTGCCTTCCTCTCTCCATCCCGAGATGCAGGGGAGGCCTAATCTGGGGGCCGTGGCCTGGAAGGAGCCTCTCCAGGCGGGGCCTCAGTCTGTGCACCGCTGCTGGGAGGAGCGAAGCTTCGGCAGCCACAGGCCAGAGCAGAGCGTGGGAGGGCCTGACCCTTTGGGCAAGTCAGCCAGCCCTGCGCCAGTGCCTCCGCATCGGGCTGCCGGAAGGAGGGCTCTGTCCCTCCCCTCCCTAACCTCTCCCCCGCTGTCACTGCCAGCTGTCACACTGGCCTTATGCTGCATTCTTATTTTAGATACTGTGACAATTCTTAAAATAGCCACCAAAGAGAAAAGCCGGAACCCTCTGCGACCGGCGCCGCAGAGGGGAGGGCCGTCGCCGGGCACCCTCAGCACCTCTGCCTGGGGCCCCCGCTGTGCTGCCCTCACTCCCGCACCGGGAGCAGAGTCTTCTGGCGGAAAGTCTACAACCTGTCCAGAGCCCCTGAGGCCCCGCGTGCGAGGCGCCCTGGAGGTGGAGGCAGATGTGGCACCTGGAGTGTGTGTACCCGCCTCCAAACGCAGAGACGGCCGGAGTCTGACAGCTTTGTTGTAGGAAGACAGCTGGGTCAGGGCCGGCGCAGAAACGTCTGGAATCGCAGAGTCAGGTCAGGCCTGCAAGCTCACGTTTAGCGTGAGCACGGCCACCCACGGGCCGGGGCACAGCGCGGACTTCAGCACTTCCACACACAGGATGGGGCTGAGTCAGCAGAAACCTCCTGCCTTCACCAGGTGCCAGCCGCCCCCTCCAGGACCGAGGGACACTAGAACTCCTGGCCGGCCGCGTGACCACCGTCAGGACCCTGGTCAGGAAAGCATGTCTACCTGCCGGCAGGCCCTGAGGACGCGGGTCTGCACCCACCCGCCGGAGGCTTTCCTCCTGACTCAGGATCAGCGCAGAAACTGGACAGCAAGCCAAGCCCAGGCCGCACCTCAGGGCAGAGCCAGAAAGGTGGCTGTGCAGACACCGCTTCCCCAGAGTCCCAGGGGCCACCAAGGGGTTGGAGTAGTTCCTATTGCTTGGTAACAAATTGCCACTAACTTAGAGCTCGAATTGACCCGATTTATCATCTCACGTCTTCCATGGGCCAGGAATCTGAGCACGGCTCAGCAGGTCCTCTGCTCAGGGCCTCACAGGCTGCAGTCAGGGCACGGGGGGCTGTGGTCTCCTCTGGGATTTGTCCTCTTCCAGCTCATTCAGTGTGTTGTCAGAATTCAGTTCCCTGAGGCTGTGGGACTGAGATCCCCATTTTCTTGCTGGCTCTCTCTCAATAGGGATGCCCTCAGTTCCCCACCCTGTGGCCCTCGTAGTCAGTTCACGGTTCCAATGTTTGCTGTCCTCCGGCACAGCAGGAATGTGTCTCCTGCTTCGAATCTCTCTGAATTCTCTCTCTGACCCTTGAGCCAGATGTAAAGGGCTCATGCGACTCAGTGAAGCCCGCTTTGGTAACCTCCCGTTGGTTCACTCAGGTCAACTGATTAGTAACCTTAATCGCATCTGCACATGCCTTTAGTCACGCAGCATAGCAATCACAGGAATGGTTCCCCTCACGTCGCAGTGCCTGCCACACTCAAGGGCAGGAAATCACGCGAGGCATGTACACCAGAGGACCAGAATCTTGGGGGCAATCCTAGAATTGTGCTTCCACAGGCGCTCGCTTCAAGACCCCAGCCCCTGCCACCTAGCTGCGCCCCGGACCCTACGTGCCCCTTGGCAGCCTTGCGCCAACCAGGCAGCCATTGACAGGATCCCAGACACACAGGGCCACAGGAACTCCCTCTAGTCATCTCATCCGTGACAAAAACCAGCAGAAGGTACCTTCCCCACTCCACTATGGCGTCTGATGACCTCTCAGTTAACTGCTTTTCTTCAAAGATCTGAATGCCAAAATTGTCCCAAGATAGATCACTGGGCTAAGAAGACAGGTTCCAAAGTCAGCTGGGTCGCCTGCCAGCTGTGCAGCCTTGGGCACATGGCTTAGCTTCTCTGAGTCTCAGTTTTCTCTATGAAACAAGGATAAGATTGGCCTTCCTTCATAAAATCATTGTGAAGATTGGGTGTGCTGATCCCTTTCAAACACTTAACACAGTGACTGGTACCCAGCAAGCAGCTGGTACTTGTGATATGGTGCTGTTGTCCATCACGGTTCTAGGAAGGTTTGAGGTGCTTGTGTGTGTGCACACCCATGTATGTGTGCATGTGTGTGTGGACGTGTGTGTGTGTGCACGAAGACCACAGGGCCCAGACTAAGGAGGCCTCGCCCCAGACTCCGTTCGGTCCCCAAGAAGATACCTGGCAAATCTTTTCTCCCATTGCGCAGCTGGCAGCCACAACTCTACTCTCTGCTTCTGTAAGTTTGGCTATTTTAGAGTCCGCATATTAGTGAAATTGTGCAGTATTTGCCAGAAGGGGACGTGGGGAGATGTTGGTCAAAGGGCATGTAATTTCAGTGATGCAAGACAATAAGTGCTGGGGTCTGATGAAGAGCAGTGTGGCTGTGGCTGGCAGTACTGTACTACATCCTGGAAACCTGCTGAGAGGGTGGATCTCACCACACACACACAAGAGGAGGCATCTGGCACCTGGCATGGGTGAGGCCCTTCCACTGTCGGGACCTCAGTTTCTCCATCTGCAAAATGTAGATTGTCTCTAAGAGCACGTGCATTTCTGAAGCTATGCCATCCTCTGTGGAAAGCTTCCAGAACTACTTTTCTTTGGCTCTTGTTGGATGTGATCATTTGTTTACATACTTGGACATCTATACTGTGTTAGTCAGGGTTCTCCAGAAAAAACGAGCCGAGAGAACCAGTACACGTCTACACACACGTGTATAAGTTAGAGAGAAAGAATAGACAGTCGGCTCATGATTCTGGAGACTGGGAAGTCCATACACAGGACAGCCAACGGTTTAATCCAGTCTGAGTCTGAAGGCAGGAGAAGACCAACTCCCCGGCTCAGAGACGGCCTGGCAGAGAGCAGGAATTCCTCCTCACTCAGCCTCTTACTCTTTTCAGGACTTCAACTGACCAGATGAGTCCCACTCGCACTGGGGAGGGTGGTCAGCCTTACAGAGTCCACCCATTCAAATGCTAATCTCGTCCAGAAACACCCTCACAGACACACCCAGAATCGTGTTTGACCAAATATGTGGGCATGCCGTTGCCAGTCAAGTTGGCACATAAAGTTAATTATCACACATACTTTGTGTACATTTTGGTGCATAAGAAGCACAACTTTTTAAAAACAGGAAAATGTACTTAGTCATGTTCACGGGGCCTGTGCCTGACGAGGGGTAGCCCTTCGTGTGAACGGCTGCTGTCACACCCTCCCCACCCCCCTCCCGGGACCCTTCCTCCAGGCTCTTGCGTGACAGTTCTCAAGTCTTCCGAGCTGAAGCCATCCTCCCAGATGAGGCCATCAGACGTGATCCAGGCTGAAATGCATGGTAGCTTTAACTGTTCGGCCCGAGTTTCTGATTCAGCACATTTTAATCAATTTTATTTGCCAAGATCAGGGAGATGTCATCTGTAATAATCCCAGCTGACCTCCCAAAGTCAGGCTGATAAAAATATTAATGTCGGCTTCCTGCAGCCTGGCAGAGAGCAACACCCAGTTTGACAAGCAAACAAACGGCTGGGAGCTGCCGCCCAGGCCGACGACCCCACAGTAGGGGAGAGCTTCCTCAGTGCCAGCTGCCCTCCGGGCCGAGCCGCCTCCCCGCCCACGTCCTCTTGTCCATCGACAGGGCCCTGGTGCGCCCATTAGGCGTGTCTGCAGGGAGGATTGAGCCCCCAGACCACGTGCTCCAGGTGGGTTGCGAGGCACCCAAGGCTGGTCTCACCTCCTTCCACTCTCCCTGCCAAGGTGTCGTCCTCCTACCATCCAGCAGGCGCTCCCAGTGGCGACCCCGCAGCAGCGGGCCCGCTGAGAACACCAAGCAATTTCACGTAGGGATAAAGGCTTATTTCTAGGGATCACAGCCTTGTGTCTCCTGGCCCCATTCAGCCAGTGTGTTTATTTGGTCCTATTGTTTAGCTCATGCAGTTCTGACAAGACAGTTACCAGGTGGGGCTTGTGTGGCTCACAATACGAGCAGTTCAGCATATGCTGTGTAACTCTTGTCTCCCTGTGAATATCTATGCTCTCGTCTCTGGCCTCTGGTGGCGCAGAGTCTGTCGCTCCTGCTTTAACTGGAGCCATGGTAAAGGGGGCGGGTGTTAACATCCTAACGTCACAGAGGCGTGTTGCCTGCCCACGGCTGTGCTGGGGCAGCTGCACAGCCAGCCTCTGGACTCCTACTCCAGTGCTCATTGCTTAGCCCCTCCGGATGCCATCTCTCTGTCCTTAGTCTCTTTTTTTAAATTGAGGTATATTTGACATACGACATTGTATTAGTTTCAGGTGCACAACATAATGATTCAATATTTGTAGAGTATATATTGTGAAATGATCACCACATCAGTCTAGTTAACATCCATCCCCATATATAGTTACAAAATTTTTTTCTTGTGATGAGAAATTTTACGATGTAGTCTCCTATAAAGTTTCAAATATGCAATACAGTGTTATTAAACATGATCACCATGCCGTACATTTGTACGTTACGTCCCCAGGACTTATTTATTTTATAATCAGAAGTTTGTACATCTTTATCCCACCCTGACCCACTGCCTCTGGCAACAACCAATCTGTTCTCTGGATTTATGAACTTGGTTTTTTGTACTGTTTTGGTTTGGTTTTTTTAGATTTCACATATGAGTGGAATCACATGGTATTTGTCTTTCTCTGTCTGGCTTATTTCACTTAGCATAATGCCCTCAAGGTCCATCCATGTCACAAATGGCAAGATTTTATTCTTTTCATGGTTGGATAATATTCCATTGTGTATATATACCACATTTTCTTTTTCCATTTATCCATCAACGGACGCTTATGTCGTCTCCCTATCTTGACTATTTTAAATAATGCTGCAGTGAACATGGGATGCATATATCTTTTCAAGTTAGTGTTTTCATTTTCTTCAAATAAGTACCCAGAAGTGGAATTGCTGGATCATATGGTAATTAGAGTTTTAATTTTTTGAGGAACCTCCATACCGTTTTTTATAAGTGGCTGCGCCAGTTTACATTCCCTTCAGCAGTGCCTAAGGGTTCCCTTTTCTCCACATCCTCGCCAACACTTGCTATTTCTTGTCTTTTTTGTGACAGCCATTCTAACAGGAGTGAGGTGATGTCTCATCATGGCGTTGATTTGCATTTCTCTGATGATTAGTGATATTTGGCATCTTTTCACCTACCTGTTGGCCATCTGTTTGCCTTCTCTGGAAAATTTCTATTCAGATCCTCTGCCCATTTTTAACTCGGATTGTTTGATTTTTTGCTATTGAGTTGTCTGAGTTCCTTATATATTTTGGATATCAACCCATCATCAGATATATGATTTGCAAATATTTTCTCCCATTCAGTAGGTTGCCTTTCATTTTGTTGATATTTTCATTTGCTGTGTGGAAGCTTTTGAGTGTGGCATAGGCCCACTTGTTTACTTTTGCTTTTAGTGTCAAATCCAAAAGATCGTTGCCAAGACCGATGTCAAGGAGCTTACTGCCTACGTTTTCTTCCAAGAGTTGTACAGTTTCAGGTCTCATAGTCAACTCTTTAATCTATTTTGAGTTAATTTTTGTGTATGGCATAAGATAGAGGTCCAGTTTCATTGTTTTGCGTGTGGCTGTCCAGCTTATTTATTGAAGACACTGTCCTTTCCCCACTCTATATTCTCGGCTCTTTTGTTGTAAATTAATTGAACATATATGCATGGTGTATTTCTAGGCTCTCTACTCTGTTCCATTCATCTGTGTGTCTGTTTTCATGCCAATATCGTACTGTTTTAGTTGATATGGTTTTGTAATACAGTTTGAAATCAGGGAATGTGATAGCTCTAGCTTTGTTTTTCTTTCTCAAGATTGTTTTGGCTATTTGAGGTCTTTTGTGGTTCCAAGTGTAGTTTTAGAATTATTTGCTCTAGTCCTGTGAAATATGCCATTAGAATTTTGACAGGGATTGCACTGAATCTGTAGGTCACTTTGGGTAGTATGCACATTGTAATAATATTAATTCTTCTATTCCATGGGCACAGAATATCTTTCCTTTTATTTGTCTTCTTCAGTTTCTTTCATTGTTGCCTTGTGGTTTTCAGTGTAAAGGTTTTTCACCTCCTGGGTTAAATTCATTCCTAGGTGTTTTATTCTTTTTTGATGCAATTGCAAATGGGATTTTTTTCTTAATTTCTCTTTCTGATAGTTCATTATTAGTATATAGAAACACAGCAGATTTCTGTATATTGACTTTTTATCCTGCAAATTTGCTGAGTTCATTTATTAGTTCTGACAGTTTCTGGTGGCGTCTTTAGGTTTTCTGTATATAGTGTCATGTCATCTGAAAATCGTGACAGCTTGACTTCTTCCTTTCAATTTGGATGCCCTTATTTTTTTTTCTTGCCTATGCTGTGGCGAGGACTTCCAATACTATGTTGAATAGGTGGTGACAGTGGGCATCCTTGTCTGGTTCCTGATCTGAGAGGAAAGGTTTCCAGCTTTTCACGTTGAGTGTGATGCTGGCCGTGCTCCACGTATGCCTCCGTACGCACTTTGTGGAGAGTTTTTATCGTAAATGGATGTTGAATTTTGTCAAATGCTTTTTCTGCATCTGTTGAGATGAGCATATCATTTCTCTCCTTCATTTTGTTAACGTGGTGCATCACCTTGATTGATTCGCAGATGCTGAACCATCCCTGCATCCCTGGAATGAATCCCACTGGGTCATGTGTATGATCCTTTAATATATTGTTGAATTTTGTTTGCTAATATTTTGTTGAGGATTTTTGCATCTTTGTTCCTCAGGGGTATTCTCTACCCTTAGTCTTAAGAGGTGACCCCAGCCCGGTTCCTTTCATCAGAAATGACAAAAAAACCAAGCTAGTCCCATGCAAGGGAGCCGCAAGCCCAAGTAGCCTCTCTTCAGTCTCCAAAGGCAGGAAAACTCCTTGCTTTGGTCCAAAGAGAAATGTTGTCTGAAAAGAGAAGGGTCATTTGAGGAAATGAGCAGTCCACGGAGAGGGTGTAATGTCACGCAGCCATGGTGGGTGCAAGGGTGGGACAGGTATGCGAGACATGGGGCAGTGGCCTCCTGCAGGGTGAGGTGCTCCCCAGCAGACCGACTCCATCCTCAGGTCCCTGCAGCGCACTGCACAGCCGCAGCTATCAGCTCTGCCCGCTCAGCCCTTGCACACACCTGTCCGTACAAGCTGAGCGCTGCACAGAGACCTCAGCGCTGCGAGACGTGGCCGAGGGCACCACTCCATACGCAGCTAAATGTGAGGCCTCGCTGGGGTAGACACCCCTCATTGGCAGAGTTTGTTGTTTGTTTAACAAAATTAGCAAGCAGAATGAAACCCTTATCAGCCAGAAACTTGAGCAAGAAGGCCATCCCCAGCGGAGTAGAGCCTGCTGTTGGGGACTGTGCCATAACTGGGAGCGGTGGAGAGGACGGATGGTCTGGGATGGACGGTTCTCGGACCCAGGCTTGGCGGTCGAGAGGAAAGCAGAGACAGAGACACATGACATTTTCATGAGCTTTGGGGAAGACAGGGAAAAAGGAGACGGAGGGAAAGAAAGAACAAGGTCAGAGGAAGAGGCAAGAAGAACAAAGCACAGGGGAAAGGAAGACAGGGACATGCAGAAGGCTTGGTATCTGCTCAGAAAGTGACTCAAGGGACGCTGGAGACCTGCACTCCTGCCCTGCCCGAGGTCCAAAGGGGATGCTCACCACCCCCTCGACCTCAGGGACCTTCATGGGAGGCAGCGAGGGGTGCCCGGAGCGCGGTCTGTGGAGTCAGACCTGAGGCAGGTCCGTGGATCTCTCTGCCTGCCTTTCCTCGTTTTTGTCCCACGGGTGACGATAATAGCGTGTGCCTCCTGGGGCGGTTGTGAAGATTCAGTGAGGTGGCATATGCCGCGTGCCGAGCACAGGGTCTGGCTCGTAGTTACACACACAGCGACTGCCAGCTTCCACTCATGCTGTCTGTCAGGTGTGAGATGAAGCCTGGTGTCCCTGGAGGCCTCCACTCTCGCTGAGACGCAGCTCCCTCGGGCAGCTGGTATTCCCATGCTGGCGCGCAGCGCCCCTGAGCAGATGGCACCCAAGCTCAGGCTGCTTCCCCACCTCCATTGAAAAGCACTCCCTCCCCCTCATTGCTCTCTACAACAAGGTAGAGAAGCCGGAGTGGAAAGGGAGAGAGTTGCCCTGGCCCCTGCATGCCCCCACATGCGGGTATGAAAGGCTGGGAGCCGTGTGAATGCTACCCTCTTTCCCCAGTAAAGGCTGCTTTGCCCCTGCCCCCATGATGGCAGAGTGGCTCAGGCACCTCAGCCGGCAGCTTACCTCATGGGTCTGTTGCTCTGTGTTTTCCTTGATGTGAGGCGGAGAGCCCCTCCGGGCTGGGAAGGAGTCAGGGGCCCTGCTCCCTGGAGGTGCTGTGGGAGGAAGACTGGATCCTGAGCCTCCCTGTCCTGCCTGTTTCCTCTTCCTAAATGATGACACAGAGCCACAGGGTGTTCAGGCATGAGGGGACCTCGCAGGCTGGGACAAGGCAGTGTGTCTCAGAGGCAACCACTGTGAACTCCGGAGCCTGGATGCTGTGCGGAACCCACGGACTTTGGCACAACTCTGCAGAGTGAGTGGGAGGCAAGGAATACTGAATGAACGGCTCAGGATGACTTCCCATCAGCAAGATGGTGGAGGCAGCGGCCTCTCAGGATCAGGTGTAAGCTGATTTAAAGAAATTAAGGATTGTTCCATTTGTCATGTGCTTGTGATTGTGAACTATGGCTCACAGCTGGCATACCCCCGGCCACGCCTTTCTCCCTCTGCAGCCGCCCTCGGTCCAGCAGGGAGGGGTCAGAGGGTCACCAAGCTGGTCTCCGCAGACCCTCTGTCTCTCCTGCAACCCATTCTCCATGTGACAGCCACCACGGGTCTTCAAAATCCACATCTGATCATGCCTCTCCCTTGATAAAACCACCCAGTTCCACCGCTGCTGGACTGGCTCACAGAGCCTCCACTGTCGGTCCCTGCCTGGCTCTCTTCCTCTACCCACCTCCTCCACCCCTGCTCCGTGCTGCAGCAGTCATCATCAGCATCATCATTGTCATCGTCGTCATCGCCAGCATTTCCTGAGCTCTCAGCCCATGCCAGATGCTCTTCTCCAGATGTTCTCACCTCCCTTAGTCCCCACCCCATGAGTGGTTTCCCTGATCGTCCTCATTGTGCGGATGAGGACACTGAGGCTCAGGGCAGTTAGATTACTTGTCGGGGGTTACCCAGCCAGGACACCCAAATCTGGTCCTGCCCCATCTTTCCCACCTCAGTAAATGGCACCACCAGATGCCCAGCACCTCAAGACAGAACCTCAGGAAAACCATCCTTAATCCCTTTCTTTCCATCGCCCCACACGTCCTCCAGCAGCAAGGCCTTGGAGCTGCTCCCTTCACAGAGCCTCGGACCGCGCGGCAGCCTCCTCTCCCGGGCGGACTCCGCCAGCCTCCTCCCTGGCTGCCCGCCTGACTCAGGCCCGCCATGCGTCTGCTCTCCCTCTTCCCTCCCTTCCTCCTTCCTTGTTTTCTTGCTCCCTTCCTTCTTTTCTACCTTCCTTCCTCCAATCCTTTCTTCTTTCTTTGCTTCTGTTTTGAAATGTATATTTTGTTATTATTCGTGTATTGTGAGACCAAGAGATCAGGAGATAATTGCCGTTGAAATGATTGCTGCTCACATTTCCCAAGAGGAGGGGGCACCATGTCCCATAGGGCCACACGGGGGAGCACCAGGGTCGCTCAGGAGGCAGGGGGAGCGAGGGGAAAGTGTGGGTGAGACCTTTCCTGTGGCTTCCCCAGGAAGCACCAGGCAAGCCTGGGTAAGCAGGCTTAGGCCTGGCTAGTCCGAATAATTTCAGCAGGCTCTGGGGTGGTGGGGCTGTCCCAGCCGTCTGCTCCCTGACCTGGGTGATGAGGGCTGGGGACAGTGGCCGGAGTGTGAGGGCCGGCAGAGGAGGTGGCCAGGCTCTGGGGTGGTTGATTTGCACAGAAAGGTGAACCCCCAGGTGAGATGTTTACCAGCTCTAGGAATTGACAGCAAGGCCCCCAAATGCCAAAGTACCAGAAATACAAAAAAGCAAGAAGGCGTAATCAATACTCCTTCATTCCTTCACTCTTTACTTCAGAGCATTCTCTAAAGGAAATAACATGGCCGAGGTACAGCTGAGGCCCACGCTGTACCCTCCCTCCGAAACTGCTCATTCTCCAGAACGATATCCGAATGTTTCTAACTTTGCAGAAATGATGTCATAGGTAATATGATGTAAGCATGTGTGTGTGTGTGTGTGAGTCTCCAAAATACACTAAGAAGGGTGCCAAAAGATGAAAATAGACAGGTAGGAAAAAAACAAGTTTTAATGGAAAAATTTCCCAAATTTGAAGAAAGACTGAGTCTTCAGACTAAAAATGCATCTTGAAGGAACAAGCAGCATAAAAAAGAAAAAGTCCACAGCTGGACACCTCATACACACACCTGGACACCTCGTACACACACACCTGGACACCTCATAAACACCTGGACACCTCGTGCACACTTGGACA